>NC_037544.1:37296352-37314394 GCF_001531365.2 Cynara cardunculus var. scolymus | reverse complement strand
ATATATACTTGGGATCATGTGAGACCAATAGTTTTTTATGAGACCTGTAAGACCAATTCTCAATATTTGGATTAGATCTATAATCTGACAATCTAAACATTCACAAACGCAACGAGATTTCTCAATAATCACAAAATTGCCACCGTGCAATTTAGACCGTTGGATCATTAACTTATAAAGTTGATCAATGACCATACATTGGTCTTACGAGTCTCACGAAAAACCTTTGGTCTCACGTGAACCCAATCCTATATATATATATATATATATATATATACACACACACACACAAACAATACAAATCTTATATAATCAATTATAATTTTTTATTTTGTTATTTTTTCTTTTATTATGAGAGGTTGATTAATCATTTTTATTGTAGAAAGTGTTAATCATAGATATTATCATTTTTATTATTTTAATTTTAGAAAATTATATGAAGCAGTTTTATTAAAATTACGTAAGTATTATATGAAACAGTTTTATAATCATATACAAAACAACTTTATAAAAAAAACATTATATAAAATAATTTCATAATATTAAACAATTTTATGGAAAAATTTCATAAGATTAAACAATGAAATCGACAAATAAGAATGGTTTGCACGGTTTGTTTGATGGCTCTGCATGTCTCTCTCTCTCTCTCTCTATATATATATATATATATATATACACACACAAACAATACAAATCTTATTTAATCAATTACAATTTTTCATTTTGTTATTTTTCTTTAATTATGAGAGGTTGATTAATCATTTTTATTATCGAAAGTGTTAATCATGGATATTATCATTTTTATTATATTAATTTTAAAAAACTATATGAAACAGTTTTATTAAAATTTCATAAGTATTATATGAAACAGTTTCATAATCATATACAAAACAATTTTATCAAAAAAAATATTATATAAAATAATTTCATAATATTAAACAATTTTATAAAAAAATTTCATAAGATTAAACAATAAATCGATAAATAAGAATGGTTTGCAAGATTTGTTTGATGGCTCCGCGTGTCTCTCTCTATATATATTTGATTGTTGTATATAAAACACATAAGAGTCAAGGCATCTGCATCTCCATCTCCATCACAGTTACGTTCACATCTTCATCTTCATCTTCATCTTCATTAAGAAAAAACACAGTGAAGAAGATATGGTGGGAGGCGTTGCATCAATGGCGATAACTTCCATAACGAGCTGGTTCACACCCACTGTTCTCTTCTGTGTTCTTAACCTCATGATAGCCATCATCTTCATAGCTTCAAACTTCAAATCTCCCCATCATCCTCCCCAAAATTTACAGGGTGAACTCGTTCGATCACCTTCTTTACTGGAACGAGTCAAATCAGTAAACTTTTCATCTTTCTATGCCACCACTCCAGAATCACACGATATCACCGGCTACAACTCAATGGGTCAACTCAGCCGACCACCGTCTTTCTTGCAACGAGTTAAATCCATCGATCTCTCTTTCTCTTCTTTCTACGCACCTCCCATAGGCCTCCAGTCACACGACTTACACGATTCGGAACAAACTCATTACGACCTACCTAGTCAACTCACTCGAGTTCCATCTCTACTGGAGCGAGTCAAATCTTTCAAACTCCCCTCCCCTTTTAACTCCGACCATCATTCCGGCGTCGGCGACATATCTTTTACCAAAGATGAACTTTCCGACATGGACCGGGACCCACATCATGAACCAATTCAAGACGATAACGTCACAAACGACGAGCCGGAAACTGTCGACGTCACTCCGGCAAAGAAGCCGCGAAACAGTATAACGAAATCCCGTAGCGAGAAGAGGATGCCGGAATCCGACGACGACGAAGACAAAGACAAAGACAAAGACGACGTTGATCGGCGGCGGCCGGCGACGATGAAGGCCGCGATTGGTGGGAAAGATGAATGTGTAGATGCAAAAGCCGATGATTTCATCAAAAGATTTAAGCAGCAACTGAAATTACAAAGGCTTGAGTCGCTTCAAAGATTCAGAGAAATGTTGAACAGAGGAACTTCCGCCTGAAACAAAATGGTATGCTTTTACGAAAATGCCCTACTTTTTTGAGCTATCCATCTTTGTTTACCACCTTAAATATATAGGGGTAATTCAGTAATTTTGATTACTTTGTTGCTATTTAAAATTCACCGTCCGGCGGCCACGGGGAAAGACGGTGGTCGGAGCCTGAAAATGATTACATCGCCGTTTTCTGGCTCCGTGTATTGTAGTGCTAGTATTATTTGAGTATGTTATTGCGACTACTGTATTTGATATTTGATCTACTAAATCTATAAAATTTCATGTGTTTTTTCAAATGCTCGAAAAAAAAATCGTGGATGTATCGAATTTTGTATATATACGCTTTCTGGTCGAAATTTTGTATACGTTTTCGGTTGAATTTGAGTCAAGTTGTTTTATTTAATATAGTTTTGATAGATATTTAAATCGCTTAGATTAAGATTATTTTATGGAATAATTGATAGAAAATTTGCTTCAGAAAACAATAAATAAAACAAGATTTGGATGCGATTTAAAATCACTGTCTTTGGAATAATATTACCCCCCCGTAATATGCTAGTTAAGGGTAAATTACCGTGAAGATTTACCTAATATTTTGAAGTATGTAATATTTATATACGACAAATAGAATAAATAAACTCACACGTCTTCTTTACATTTGGTGAGGTTTAAACCTTTAAACTTTTAAAAAGTCAAACATATCACTAGACCAAATGACATTTGATAAGACTTACCTAATCTTAGACAAAGGACACAACAAATCGTTTTTATCTTAATGAACATATAGGCTTGGGTTGTTGATTTTTTAAACCATAAAAGCTGTCATTAATCTTATCTAAATAAGTGTAAAAGTAAGCGACAACAAAAAAGCGGTCAAAAGGATAAGAAAATCAAGCAGAAAGTCTATAAACCCATTATTCTTGTTTGATAAATCAAATAGGTTAAGATTTACTATAAGGGTACTCGAGTAATGTAACGAAATACATCTTGATTTTAATATTTTATTTTATTTTTTATCTCGATCGATATTATAATATGGTCTTATGTGATTTAAAAAAAAACGATGATGTTTTTATTTTTGAATAAAATATAAATTTGAAAATATCATAAAATTTTGACAAAAATATATCGATATTAATATCAAATTAACTATTTAAAATTCATCATTTTTTGTGTAATTTTTTAATTCAACTTTTTAATTATAACTTAATTTACGCTCAATAAAGAAATAATTTATATTTGGTTTAATAATATGAATTTTTTGATAAAGATAATTGTTAATTATTTTATTAGAACTCGATAATTATCCTAATTATACTTTAGATTTTTTATATTTTAAAATGAGATGTTTATCATCTATTTGATTATTTTTTATCCGCAGTTAGTTACACGAATTCAAACATGGAGCTTTAATAAGTTGTATTTATGCATGATTTATTTGTAATCTTGAATTTTAAGTAATATGCATCAATATACAGTACTTCATGCATAAAAATGATTTTTAAGAGTTTTTGTTAAATTCTTTATAATATAGTATAGATACAGCAAAATCGATTAATGTTTTACCTCCTTCCCTATGTGGGACAAGATTTTCATATTGAAGACTAATTTCAGTACTGATAATCCCGAAGAATATTTTTTTAAGCTACTTAAACTGTCGAAAAGCAGTTCATATCTTTTTCAAGTTTGCATATGGATTTGTTGAGTTATCGAATCAAAGTCGAGTTTAACTTAATACCATATAATTAAGCTTGAGGTTGACTCGACTTATTTACAACCTAGTAAAAAAGAACACAATACTGGTTGTTTAGTTGTAATATATGTGTTCATGGGTTGGCTCAAGGGTGTACAAATGACAGTGAGGTCCCATATACCTGCTCAACCAACTTTCGTAAGTTAATTTTTCTTATATGAGTGCACTTACTAAACTTTGAGGGGTGTTTCGGTATATTAGAAAATACAAGAGATATCAGCCAAAAACCAGAAAAATATGTTTGAAATCAACCAAATTTTTTTTACAAAATCTCTCAAAATCAACAAAAAAAAACTCGAAATGATGGAATTCGATTAAAAACACATCAGAAGACTTTTGCGGACATTTGATCAACCTCAAAGGCGCACCCACTTCATAAAAATCATAGATCTGCTGTTGGTTTGAGATTGAAATTCTTGGGCAAGCTCGATGAAGTTCGTTTGATATTTTTGCAAATCAAACCAACTAAGTTATTTATATTGTTTGAACAGGTTAAATCAAACCTTAATTTTATAAATTTTCAAACTGGTGAACTTAGTAATGGATGATCAAACAGTCAAATTGTTTTGGTTTAACTAGTTTAATCAGTTCTGTTGAATTAGAAACACTGATAATTATAATTATAATTATAAACTAATTTACAAATAAATTGTGAAGCAATCAGTATTTCATTAAGCCATAATTTACATAGCTTAAAATAGAAATAAAACCTTGTATTATTTGGTAGAATACAAGAAGAGGAAAGTGATGTTTATGTTAAGGATCAAACTCAAACTTTAAATGAAGTGGGGGTGGTATGGTCCCTTTTTCATTTAATGTATATGAAGGTTTTATTTGGTAACGAAAAGACAATAAGTTGCCAAAATGATCAAATTGGGGGGAGGGGGTGCCGATTGCTGGTTTCACCAATATTCTATATGTTTTCTTTTGAATCATGTAATAATTGCTTTACCAGCTTTTTAATGTAGCTTTTGTTGGATTTAGTGTAAATGACACCCCTTGGAAATTTCGTAGAATTCTCTTTTAGTTTTTGTATGTGTTTAGCCTATTTAAGATCGTTGCCAAATGACATAAAAGAAGCATTTTCCACGGGATCCCGAAACCACCAGCCACCCCGACCTAATTCATGATGAGCCCACCAACTTCCTGGCAAAATGCCTACGGTTAAAAACCACCGACATGTCAAGATCAAAATTCGAATTGGTTTCTGGTCTTGGTCGCTGGGTGGTCTTTTCGTGATACAACCTATTTACATATACTAGTTATCTACCCGCGCAATGCAGCGGGATGTAAAAAGTTCATTAAGAGTGCGTTTGGTATGCAGATTATATGGGACAAGACGGGTCAAAAGTCTTATATACAAAAAACTAAAACGATGATTTTATTATCTTCAATTTAGCGTTTTCCCCTCAACCCAACCCATTGTGGATATTTCCAGTTCAGAAAGACCACTTGATATAATCATCACGGCCGTTACCCAATAAGTGACCAGTATTGCTAAATCCCCATCGACTCCCAGTCGAAGAGAAATGTGAAGCACCACCTCGCTCCACATCAGCTTCATATACCTTCTTTCCATCCTCAAATTGCTTTCCACCACAGTTGATATACAAGGAGGATGAATCTAATGGAAAAAAATTGAAATAAGAAGTCTAAATATGCATAAATTGAATCAGAATAAACATGTCATGTAAATTCAAGAACCTATGAGAAATAATATGTAATTTTAACTTATTTGTTGCACAAACATTATCCTGCAAGCATGAGACATGTTTACTGGCAAAAGGTACAAAAATGGAAAGAGCATGACATACAGAAAGGAACATTATTCATATTATTCAAATTCTTCACATTTAGTTCATTGAAAGAATCATTTGAACATGCAAGTCATCATAACATACATATGTTACTGGGAAGATGTTTAAGTTTCATTATTCATATTATAAAAGATTATTCCATTAATGTTACCTCTTGCTATAGTGTATAGAGGGATGTGCAATGGTGGAAACCTCAAACTCATTCTCAAACTCAACTGGACAGAAACCTCAAACTCAACATTTCATTAAATCACCAACAGCAAAGTTGTAATGCAAAATCATACCCAAAACGATACCCAAAACAGCAAAACAAAAGCAAAATCACTAAAAGCAAAAATCATACCTGAAGGCGATTCGGCGGTGGTGGGATGATGGACGACGGCGGCGGTGGGACGATGGACAACGACAGCGGTGGGATGATGGACGACGGCAGCTAAAGTGCGCATTCCATTTGAAGAAGTAAGGAGAAACACCACCAATGAAAGTCCCAAGAAACACCAGACCTAACACCATACCTTTACAAGAATCAAGGATCTTGATCGGAGGTTGGGTTTTCCGGCATCGGGTTCTTCGTCGTCGTCGTGATCAATTGAAACCTCCACAAAATCGCTCGCTTGAAACCTCCAGATTGTAATCGTGAGAGGAGTGATCATTTATAAGTCGTCTAACCAAATAAGTAGAAGAAAGAACAGAGGTGGAGGTGGGTTTGGAGAAGGAACCGCATGCTGTCTTGGAGAAGGAATCGCATGCCGTCTTGGAGAAGGAACCGCATGCTGCCTTGGAGAAGGTGTGTGAAGGTGGAGGCGTGCGCAGGTGTGTGAAGGTGGAGGCGTGCACAGGTGTGTGAAGGTGGAGTCGTAAGAAGGTGTGCTTGGTAGAGTTGTAGTGGAAGCTTATAACGGCAGCGGTGGGACGATGGAGGTGGGCGATGGACGATTCTTAAAGGATTTTGGACAAAGGACGATTGAACGATTTTGGGCGATTGAGAGGGACGATGGACGATTCTTAAAGAAACCATTTTGGGAGTGAATCGTCACCTTGGGAGTTGGGAGTCGATAAAGGGAAGTGTTCTTGGGGGAGGGGGAGCCGGTAAAATGAAGAGGTATATTGACGGGTAAAATAAAATAAAATGATGAAGAGGCATATTGGGGTGTGGGGAGGCGTGAAGGTAACATTGGGGAAGGTGAAGGGTGGGAAGGGTGGCTAACATTGGGTAAAGGTGAGAATCGGGGGGACAGGTGGTGAACATTGGGGAAGGTGAAGGATGGGAAGGGTGAGGTCAAGTGGAGTGTCAGAGTGAGGTCGAAAATATTGGGGGTGGGGAGGCGTGAAGGTAAAATGAAGAGGGGTAATTTGGGTATTACAAAAATTAAGACTTTAAGACTTTGGGGTAAGATGTTTAATAAGGTAGTATAGATAACATATTGGCAAATAAAAAGGGTTATTTTAAAATGTGAGTGACAAAATGAGACAAATATGAACTCGTGAAAATGTCATCTTTTTCAAAATAGGAAGAGTTACTCCATCCATTCCCAAAATAAATGTCACAATGAACAATACATACAGTTTTTAAAAAGTGTAATTATTACACTTTTTAATAAACTAACTGATTGTTTTATCCCTTAGACTAATTTTATCAGCAATCTCACCAATTAGATTGTAGAAAAAGACAAAACAATTTTAAAAAAATAAAATAAATTGTCAATCTCTTCGGATCACACTCACCTAGCAAATCAAGATTATTGGGGATTGTTACATTGTTTTTTTTGAGATTGACACATGGTATCATGTCGTTGGTTGAATTTGATTTTTTTTAAATAAAACTTATTTAATTAAAAAAATTAAAAATTAAAAAATATATCAAAATTCATAATTTTAAATTGTCTATAAATAAAGTTTAATGTTGACATAACAATTTTTAATTGTATGTTAACTTTTTTTTAATTATAATTAGGTTTTAAAATATGTAATAGCTCGTCCAATCTACTTTTTATACTTAAAATTAAAAAATAATAATTATATATGATAAAAAATTAAATATATAATTTTTACAAAATAATATTTTAGGTTGGATTGGATCAATAATGAACAATAAAAAAACTGAGATTGTTTTGAAATTGGAGATTGTGCAAGTAGATGAGAGAGAATAATTTTTTAATTGAGATTGGGTAGGATGGGATTGTGATTAAGGGGATGTTTGGGATGACTTATAAAAACAACTTATTGACTTATTTTAATGTGACACTTGTAATAAGCACTTTTGAGTGTTTGGATAAACAACTTATACCGGTGTCAAACCGGTATAAGAAGTTTTTGAAGAAGTTAAACCCTTATTACTTGTAATAAGTTGATAAATGTTTTTGTAGAAAAACATAAGTTGTTTCAAATAAACAATCCCAAACACTCTCTAAATATAGTCTTAATGGCAAGGCAAAAAAGTATGCACTTATTTTTTTAAAATGAATATTTACTTTAAGATAAATTAAAATAGAAATGTGGAAATTTATTTTTGATAGCCGAATAAATATATATTTTACTTTTAAAATTAGTTGGATTGTTCATTTATTGATTATGAATATAAACTGTATACAATGAAAGAATGCATCTTGTCTGGGTGGTGTAGTCGGTTATCACGCTAGTCTCACACACTAGAGGTCCCCGGTTCGAACCCGGGCTCAGACATTTTTTAATTTAAAGCAAATACAAATTTGGTCCCTATAGTTTCTCAAAAATAATACTTTTTGTCCTTTATACTTTCAAAATTACAAGATGGTCATTATGGTTTACAAAACATTCAACTTTCGTCCCTCTCTTTGTCATTTATCCAAATTAAAAACTAGAAGGACCAAAATCATAAATTCAATTTTGATTGGGTAAAAAAAAAATATCGATAAAATGATAAAAATGCTACTCATTTAACAAAAACGTCAAAAAGAGGGACCAAATTCAAATATTTTTTCAATCCGGTTTTGTCATCTTATAATTTCAAAATTGTTGAAACGAAAGATGTTACTTTTGACAAACCATGTAGACCAAATTTGCAGTTACTCTTAAGTTTATTATTTTTGTAAAATTTGTTATTATCTCTCAATAATATTAGTTTTTATATAATCTTTAATTTAACGTAGGTCAACTTAAGCCTACCAAACTTTGGCTCGTACTGAATATATTCATCCTGATCCGAACTCAACCACTTTTGCTATCTCTATGTGTTAGGATCAACAACGTTTTAGCCTCGTTAAAAAATTGACTTATAATATTGGAACTGGTTGATTATCCTTGTGAAAAAAAAACAAACATGGCTTGATCCTTAAAAGGACCTTTTAAGTCATCTTTAAAAACCAGTGATCCAATATGCTGACTATTTAGACCTACTGACACTGAGATACATGCGATATAGTTTTTTTTTATTGGATACCTACCTTTTGTAACTTATTCTTTTGTGTTCTCTATATAGCACAGTGAATCAGTTGTCTATTAAGTACGAATACAAATTGATTTTCACTTATCATGGAATGCAGTCGATAACTGGATCAAGCAACAAACGTGTCTACTGAATACAACATTAAAATTTTGTGGTCCTAGCACGTTAACCGCGCCATAGTCTTTTTATGGATGTCCATGCTTCATCAATGATGGGATCCTCATCCAAGCCCAAAGCCACTTCCGCTCTTTTAAGTCTCATTCATCCCATCTGAACAACGTGTTATCACTGTCTCTGTATTATCTACTTTCTGGTATATTTTAAATAAATGAAGTCATATCAAAACAATGGGAATTGAAAAAACTCCGAAGGGGTTTAATCGTAAATGACAAATTGCTTTAAGACTGACCCGACTTTGGTGTTGCAGTTCATATTTGAAAAACCAGTGTTCAAATCTTTATTTTTGAGGTCTAAAACGCTTTTTATTTGTATCTAATTCACATGATAAAGCGGGTTTAAGCTTGTATGACATCTATTTATTTTGATGTGACATTTTTATGAACGTAATAAACAACTATAATATAATTTGACAATTTGTTATTTATATCATTGATAGTTACAAGATTCCACTGTTTAATATTCATAATTTTTACAAGTTAGAAAAAATTGCATGCTTATTACATTAATCAAGAAGAAAAACTCTTCATGGGTACGCTAAATAAGAATTAAGATAAATTTTATTTTGTTTTGATATATTTTCTTATGTCTCTAAGGGCGCGTTTTGTTATCAGCTTAACGAGCTTAATGTGATTTACAACTTATTTGATCAGCTATACATGACCGTTTGATACTAACTTAATGATATAGAAATCGATCTATTCAATAAGCTTAGGGGAGCTTTAAGTAGAAAACTAAGTGATTTCCAATTAAAAAACACATTCCTTCTACTTATTAAGAAATAGCTCCAAACAAAAATCTTTCAAATCCATACGTATAAATTAATTAATTCAATTTTTTTTATTTATATACGACTTAATGAAAAACCAACCAAACAACCATAAGTTTAAACTTTAAAAAACTAAATTGGAAAAACGAGTTGGAGTATTTTTTGCAATTGGGCCACGTATTAAGGCCTAACATTGGGCCTTCTTTTTTATATAAATTATTGAATTTCTTTTCATACGGTATAACGTCAGCATTTTTATTTCTATTGTTTATTTTTGGGTAAATTACTTTTTTAGTCCCTGTGGTTTGTTGAAAATTTCTTTTTTGTCCCTATGATTTTGGAATTACGTTTTTCATTTCCATAATTTTTAATTTATTACTGTTTTCGTTCTTATGGTTTAAATTTTATTGATTTTTTAGTCCTTATAATTTACAATTCATTTATGTTAGTCCTACATACTTAAAATTAGTGTTTAATATTGAAGATGAAAATAAAAATAAATCGTGAACTAGGACGAACTCACAATTTCAAAACTACAGGGGTTAAATCTGTAATTTTTAACAAACCACGGGGATTAAAAAACGTAACTTAACTCTTTATTTTTTAAAAACTATTTGCGTTGGTTCTTCTTCCAGAGTCGGCCAAAAAACCCTTCTCAAAATCAAAAATCGCTGTTCTTCACAGAGCGAACTTTAACTTCATAAATTCAATAATTAACCACCTCTAATGGCGGAAAAGCCTCAACCGGTTCAAGTTCCATACTGTGGTGTTTGTGGGTTACCCGCTGAGTACTGCGAATTTGGACCCGATTTCGAAAAATGCAAGCCCTGGTTGATTCGAAACGCACCGCAACTTTATCCAGATCTTATTCAAGGTAAAAGACTTGACCTTTTTCATCGATTACAAAACATTTGAATGTTTTTTCATAAACATGTTCAGTTTTTCTGATAAAAGTTTGTTATTTCCCTTCCATTTTGATGATTCAGAATCAAATTCGAAGGAAGCTGATGGAGTTTCAGATCAGCTTCAGTCCTTTTCGATCACGGATAGCACTGGACCTTCTGGTAATCATGATTTGTAGTTTTGTTTTTGTGAATTGTTGTGGTTTTAATTCAAACTCTCAGTAGCACACTTGTGCTACACCTAGTTGTACTGATTGGTGATTGATTTTGATTGTATTCACATTGGTAACAAAAAATTGGATTTTGTGGAGATGATATATTAATATGGTAAATTGGTAATGCTAGTGCCTAGAATGGTGTTGCAAATTGGTGCCAATGAGTGTGCATATAGGAATAGATATATGTAACCATATACTTGATAACATGGTGTACGCATTGGTATGATGATTCACTTTGCAGAGGTTGTAAACCTTAAATTATATGCATATCAAACCCAATTAAGAATGTTAGTTTGCATATTAGGGGAAAAGTAGCCTCTTGCGGATGATCAGTTGGTGTCGGTTTATGTTACTTTGGTTCGTGTTTGATGGGTGCATTTGGTATGTGGACGGAATTGGACAGGACTGGATGGATGAGAATGAGGTAGGCGGGTGAAAGTGTTAATCCCCAAGCTAATAATCAGAATTGCACAGCTTAAATCTCTGTTTTTATTGAAGCATAAAGCAGGGGCATATAAATAGCCAGTACAAGAAACTGAAAAGCGAAAAATAAGCAGCTATCTAACGGGCTTGCAGACTGGTTCAAGCACGTCTTAAAACACCTAAAGACTAGGGATATTATGAACAGAAACAAGAAAACTTCAAACTCCATGTATGCTCCAACAATTCCTCTCCTAGATCAAACATGCATACAACATTGATTTAGTCTTCAGCTGCTCGAACTCCAAGTAGTCCCCTGAGCTTCTCAGATTGCTCCATTTTCAATGGCTTAGTCATAACATCTTCAAGCTGATCACTTGTCCCGCAATACTCCATAGTATTGGTTCCATCCTTTGTAAGATTTCTCAAAAAATGAAATCTCACTTCAATATGCTTGCTCCTTCCATGAAAGACTTGATTGTTTGCAAGCTTGATGGTGGAGCAGTTATCACAACACATTTGGACATGATGCTATCAATCTGTTTAATGACCTGTTGCATCCAAATACAATGGCTTGTACAAAAGGCAGCAGCCACGTATTCGGCTTCGGTGGTTGAAAGGGTTACTACAGGTTGCTTCTTGGAGGCCCATGCTACATCCCCTCAACCCATCATAAAGACATAGCCTGACGTGCTTTTACGATCATCCTTGTCACCCGCATAGTCGCTATCAGTATAAGCTGATAATTCATCCTTCTGCCCCCTTTCATAAAATAACCCCAGATCCATAGTACTCTAATTGTACCTGAGAATCCTTTTGGCTGCCAGAAGGTGTGCTTCCATCGGATTTGACATGCATCTGCTTATGAGACACGCACAGTACATCAGGTCCTGGTAGTAGTCATGTAAATTAAACTTCCTACCATCTGTTTGAACAAGGTCCCATCAGCTTGTTTCCCTCCATCTTCCTTTGACAATTTGCTTGCAGGAACTATTGGGTTTCTGACTCCATTACAATCACTTAAGCCGAACCATTTAAGAACTTCTCCTGCATATTTTTTTTGACTAATATGGATTGATGCACCTCAACACCCAAGAAATATTTCAAATTCCTTTTTTTATAGAATCTTTAAAATCTTGCATCATAATGAAGTCATTACTAGTGAAAATCAGATCATCTACGTGAAGACTTACAATCAAGATCTTGTTTTCTTCCCTTTTGATGAACAAGGAATGTTCATGGCAGCTCCTCTCAAATCCCTCTTTATTGAAGTAGCTTTCGATCCTGCTGAACCAGGCTTGGAGCCTGCTTTAAGCCAAACAATGCCCTTTTCAACTTATAAACCTTGTGTTCTTCGCCTTTTACCTCATATCCCAGTGGTTGTGCAACGTACACGTCCTCCTTGAGTTCTCCGTGCAAGAACACACTTTTAACATCCAACTGGTAGAGCTTCCAGCCATTTCGTGCATCCAGAGCGATCACCATCCGAATAGTATCCCATCTCGCAACGGGGGAAAGACCTCGTTGTAGTCAGTACCCTTTTCTTGTGCATACCCTTTTACCACTAGTCGAGCTTTGTATTTGTCTACTTCACCATTTTCGTTCAACTTTGTTCGGTACACCCTCTTCACTCCTATTGCTTTGGCTCCTTGCGGTGGTTGAACCAGCTGCCAGGTCTGATTCCTCTCTATAGCATCAATCTTCATATTCATGGTATCCCTCCAATTCTTTGATTTTAATGCATCCTCATAACAGGTTGGATCATCAGATGAAAATAAACATAAGAAAGTTTTGGACCTCATCTGAGATTTCTTCCCTGCTGATGTAGTCTTGGAGATAGACCGGTGCTCTTCTTTCCCTTCTCTCACGTGCTGGAGGAGTTGGCCTTCACGAGAAGGAGAACTTTTATTTCCTTCGACTCGATCTTCTTCACTGTTGTATGAAGAATTACTCCCCTCTCCATCTACTTCTTCATTGGTGTCAGCGTTTTCATACTCATCATTGACAATGCTTCATACGCTTCCCCTCAATCAAGATTAACGTTCACTGTGTTGTTTTCTGTCCTCCCCTAGTCCCAATATTCTTCTAACTCAAAGACAACATCACGGCTGATTATGGCTTTCAGGTTCATGGGATTTATCATCTTGTACCCTTTAGACTCTTTGCTGTACCCGATCATTATAAGCTTCTGACTCCTAGCATCCAGCTTGAGCCTTTTTTCTGCCGGTATATGCACATTCCCCATACAACCAAAAATCCTGAAATATTCAACATTAGGTTTTACGTCATTCCAACACTCTTCTGGGGTCTTCTCCTTTACTGCAGATGTAGAACTCCTGTTGAGTACATGACATGCCCACTTTGCAGCATCTGGCTAGAAGATCTTTGGCATCTTCTTTTCTTCAAGAATGCATTGCACCATATTAAGAATTGTGCGATTTTTACACGCAGCAATTCCGTTTTGTTGGGGCGTAAAGGGTGTAGTAAGCTGCCTCTTTATGCCATGTAAATTACAAAACTTGGAGAACTCTTTGGAATTAAACTCCCCTCCTCTGTCAGTTCTTAAACCACATCTGATTTCCAGACTCCTTTCCTACCCTGGCTTTGAAGATTTTGAAAGTTGCAAATGTGATTTTGGAGAAATTGTCCCACAAAGATCTGAATGTATGAGCTGCAATTGTCTTGCTGCTCTCCAAATGCTTTTTCTAGGAAAGGTTGCTCGATTCTGTTTTCCCTTCATGCAGCTCATGGAGTGCCAAATTCTCGTAGCTCAAGTGCCCGAACCTCTTATGCCAAAGCTTCCTTACTTCCTGAGTTTTAGCAATTAGAGCAAGCAGATTCGGTGGTAAGAATGTTGGTATCTATGATAAAACATTTTGTTTGTTGTCATTTTGCTTTCCATAATGCAACCTCTTCTCGGATGATACAACCTGCAAACTCGTTCATTGATCAGGATAGTTATACCTCTATCTTGAAGCTGACCCATACTGAGCAGGTGGTTACGCAACTCCGGGATAAAAAACACATCTGTTAAAATCTGGGTCTGACCCTCGACTTCCATTCTAATGTTTCCTTTTCTCATAACCTTCAACTTTGAATCATTTCCGAGCTTCACCAAATGCCTGAACTCTTCGTCTAGTTGTATGAACCACTCCTTGTTGCCGATCATATGGTTTGAGCACCCAGAATCCAAAAACCACACACCTTCTTTCTTGTTTTGACATAGATAAGTGTTTGCCATCAACAACATCTCATTTTGATCATCAAACTCTGAGAAATTTGCATTCTTCGACGAACTAGGACACTCATACTGGAAGTACCCCAGATTATGACACCTATAGCACTCCAACAGGGCCTTGTTGAACGGTTGTCTTCCCCTGCCTCTTCCTCAGCCTCGCAGCATGCCTCTGCCTCTCTCCCAACGTCCTTCAACCGACACTTTCAGTGCTTGTTCCTCCTCGACTGGCCCCTTCATTCTTTGCTCGTGAATTAAGAGGCTGCTATGAAGTTCATCTACTGTCAGTGTCTCTACATTGCTGGACTCCTCTATGGAGCATACAACATAATTAAACTTTGGGACAAGAGACCTTAAAATCTTTCCAGTGATGTCGTTCTCCTAATTGATTCTCCATAGGCTTCATTCATTTTGCTATGGACAGTCTTTCCAAAATGAGCATTGATCGTTTCCCCTTCTTTCATCTTTAACACCTTCAATTCGGTCTTCAAACTTTGACGCTGTGATCTTTTGACTCGTGTTGAGCCCTTGTATTTCTGCCTCATGGAATCCCAGATTTGCTTCGAAGTATCGTCATTCAAGATTGTTTCCATGATATCTCTATCAATAGCTTGATAGAGATAATTTTTCACCTTTCTGTCTTTCAGTTGTTGTTCAGCAATGACCTTTGCCTCTTCTGCTTTTGGTTGTCTTCCTTGTGGAACATCGAATCCATCTTCGATGAGGCTCCAGTACTCCTTGGCTCGTAAGAAGTTCTCCATCAAATATCAATTTTACCCATGTTCATAGAAGCCATCAAATTTTGGAATGGCGGGTTGAACAAAGTCTTTCGTGTTATCAGCCATACTCACTTTTCATTCGTGTATACCTCTCTTCTCTCGTGTTTCTCTCAGAGTTCCTCTCCTCTGTATACTCTCTCTTCTCTCGTGTTTCTCTCAGAGTCCCTCTCTTCTGTATATACTCCCTTCTCTCAATCAGGCCCCTTTGGTTGTGGCTCTGATACCAATTGTTAATCTCAAAGCTAATAATCAGAATCGCACAGCTTAAATCTCTGTTTTTATTGAAGCAGAAAGCAGGGGCATATAAATAGCCAGCACAAGAAACTGAAAAGCGAAAATAAGCAGCTATCTAACAGGCTTGAAGACTGGTTCAAGCACGTCTTAGAACACCTAAAGACTAGGGATATTAATTACAGAAACAAGAAAACTTCAGACTCCACGTAAGCTTCAACAGAAAGAACCGTTGACAGTTTTAGAGTTTTAATTTGACACAAGCAGTTTAGTAATTTACACCAAGCTTGTCCCATCTCCCTAATTTTTGCTTCGCCTATATTGGCCGTCTACCAGAAAATACATAAGTTGATCAACATGTACTCATTCCTGAGATAGTGCGGTAGGTGTCATCTCTCATTGAATTGTGACACTATATGCTTGCTACCACATATATGTATGTATGTATGTATGCATGTATGAATGATGTATCCATCCATGATTTGGTAAGAGTATGCATGCGTATGTTAATTTGTTGAATCAGATATCCCGAAATCTCCAATTGTAAATGTGGCTTTTTATTCATGTCAAGCTCATAGGTTTGTTAGAATACTTGCTGTTGAAAAAAAATGAGTTCTTCTAAGAGCAAAGTGGCCTTAGGGTCGTTGAGAAGGCAACAAGCAAATGGCACATATGATATATATATATATATATATATATATATATATATATATATATATATATATATATATATAACGTTGTAGGAGAAAGGGGATAAGAATTTTTTTACAGCAAAACAGGCTTAGATCATTGGAGAAAGTAGTTGTCACGGCCTTAGTTCGTTGGACAAGTAGATGACACAGAGCTAGCAGTGGATGTAGTACAGTTCTTATTTCCACCTTTTTAATTTTTTAGCATTTCTATAGCTATTTTTTTTGCAAATTTCAGGTGTACATTGAAATATATTTTTTCTTCTTCTAACATTAAGCTTCCGCTTTCTTATAATAATCTAACCTTGTTTTCACTTTCGTCTTTCATGAATTGCAGGTTCTTCGGCGCTAAAGCAAGAGCCAGTAAAACGACTTCCAGGTGGAAAGATTAAAAAGAAGGTATAAACTAGACATTTTTTTAACGTAAATACATGTCTATGTCTTCTAAAAACCAACCCATTTGAAGTAAACCGAGGGTTCAAAAAATTTGGTTCTTTCGAGCTCCATCCTGTTGTCTTGGTTTGGCACCAATGGAGTTTGAAGCATTTTTGTTTTAGAAACCGGAAAAGCAACTAGAAAAGACCCATTTGAAGTAAACCGAGGGTTCAAAAAATTTGGTTCTTTCCAAGCTCCATCCTGTTGTCTTGGTTTGGCACCAATGGAGTTTGAAGCATTTGTGTTTTAGAAACCGGAAAAGCAACTAGAAAAGACACTGCTAATAAAATTTTATCAACTTAAATGCAAAGGGTGTTAGAAGCCTAAAATTGATTAGAGTGCATTTTATTGGGACATATTTTCTTACTCAAATCCATACTCTTAGATTAATGATTTCTATGATTATATGTAGTATGAACCATGAAATCTAGTTATTCTGATTATATCCAACTCTGTGTCCTTATGTCGTGTGTTTTTGTCCTCATAATCTGCAATTTACATGTGTATTAGTTTATTTTAAAGGTACACCCAAACAATAATTACGGTAGTTATGAAATACCATAAAAATGACTACTACTTTTGTCCCAAAATAAATATTCGCAATGAAAAAGGTACATAGTTTTGGAATTGTGTAATTATTACATTCTTTAACTAACTAAATGACAATTTTACCATTAATAGTAGAGTGAAAGTAGAGTGGCTATTTCCTTGAAGACCCCCGGCTTGCGGATAGCGTGTCACGCATGCATACATATACTCATGTTGTGTTTTACGTGACAATGTATATGGCAACACACACACATAGACACATGTTTTTATGGTCACAACCAAACCAAACCAAACAAATCCAAAATACCCCACATGAAGGTGAGGTCAGGGAGGGTAAGATATGCAAATTTGACATCTATCCCAAAGAGTATAAAGACTGTTCCCCTTGACTTGTGAGAAGTGTGACAAAGAGAGAGATATGATATGGTTTTGAGAAGCATGTTAAGAGTAAAAAATAAGATACGAATTGAAGCAGGTACAAGACAAGTATATTTTGGATATCAAAGCTTAGGATCTGTAATACCCAAATACAAACTCAGAATAAGAAAAGTAAAAGAAAACAAATTATGGAAGAATTTTCTGGTAGCTTTATTTCTCAACTGAAAATACGATGC
>NC_037544.1:37293414-37296312 GCF_001531365.2 Cynara cardunculus var. scolymus | reverse complement strand
CTTGAAAAAACAACAGCAATGATATTTAAACTCCTACTGGGAATAACAAACTAGCTAAAATAAAGGAAATTTACTAGCTACCACTAGCCACATCTTTTACTACTAGCCACATCTCCTAATGATCAGGATGCCTCCACGTTTACCTCCCACAAACTCAGTCAACCCTTGACCACATAGAATTACCGTTAACATTCTCCCCCTTAATTCTAATCTTCCATCGTCTTCATTCCTAACAAGCTTCTCATTTCAGCGAATTTGACCCGATGCAGTGCCTTGGTCAAAATGTCAGCCAATTGCTCCTCTCCGCTAACATGTTCCACAATGATTAGCTTCCTCTCGACACATTCTCTAATGAAATGATACTTAGTATCGATGTGCTTGCTGCGTCCATGAAATACAGGGTTTTTCATTAAGGCGATTGCCGACTTGTTATCGACATACAACCTAACACTTGAGCTTTCCCAACCGGTTAGGTCCTTGAGCAGATTTTTCAACCACACGGCTTGGCACGCCGCTGGCGTTGCTGCTATGAACTCAGCTTCACAAGAGGATAGGGCCACCGTATGTTGCTTTTGTGACGACCAGCTAATCGGGTTGTTTGAGAAGTAGAACATAGTTCCTGTTGTGCCTTTCCCATCATCCCGATCCATGTTGTGACTACTGTCACTGTACCCACTTAGCTTCCCGTCGCCACCTCTTTCATAAATTAGACCAAGCTGCAAAGTACCTTTCACATAACGTAGAATCTGTTTCACCGCTTTCAGGTGACTCTTTGGCGTATTCATGTATCGACTGATGAACCCGACTGAGTAAGCGAGGTCGGGTCTCGTATGAATCAGGTAACGTAGACACCCGATGAGGCGACGATAATCTGTAGCGTTCACCGGAACTCCGTCTGCATCCTTTGACAAACTGAACTTTTGTTCCATGGGAGTCTTCGTAGAATTGCAGTCAAGCATGCCTGCTGATTGCAATATTTTCTTTGCATACCCAGTTTGCTTTAATTCGATTTCCGTTTTTCGTTTGTCGGACTTCGATCCCCAAATAATATGTTAAGTGACCCAAGTCACTCATCTCAAAAAGCTGCTTCATTTTCTCTTTAAAACTTGCACTTTGATCTTCACTTGAACTTGTAACAATCAAGTCATCTATATATACACCAACCAACAAAATAAATTTGGAGTTATTAAATCGATAAACTGCTTGCTCATGTAGGCACTTTAGAAAACCCAATTCTTTAAGTTCTCTGTCGAGACGAGTATTCCAAGCTCGAGGAGCTTGGCGTAAACCGTATAGAGCTTTATGAAGTCGATACACCATGTGTTCCTTTCCTTTCACCACGAACCCATCTGGTTGAGTTACGTATACTTGCTCYCGTAATTCCCCATTCAAGAAAGCTGACTTTACATCTAAATGATGCACAGTCCAACTTTTCATCGCTGCCATAGCCAATGGTAATTGGATGGTTTCAATTCGGGCCACTGTAGCAAATGCGTCTTCAAAATCGACTCCCTGCCTTTGAACATATCCCTTTGCCACCAAATGCGCCTTGTGCTTCACGACATTGCCTTCTGCATCTCTCTTTGTTTTAAAAACCCATTTGAGACCAATTGGTTTGAGACCTGAAGGGAGAGTCGTAAGCTGCCATGTTTGGTTCTTTTCGATTGACCCGATCTCCGCTTTCATTGCCTCACGCCAGGACTGCTCACCGGCAGCCTCTTCATAGGTTGTAGGTTCATCCCCAGCAAGCATCAACTCATCTTGTTCAACTTCTGCCGGTTGTGCTCTAGCATAAATGTCAGATAACGATCGAAACCCACGAACAGGTGTGTGATCATACGTCGAGGGACTTACATTTAGTTCCAGTTGTGTTGTAGAAACCGGTCGAGTTGCTATGGAGGGATTTCCACTTGATGACTCACCTGTCTGATTACTTGTGAGTGGTGAGGAAGGTTCTGGAGTTTGAGGTAGGCTTGCATTGTTTGTGGGAGAAAGATTTTCATCTTCATCACTGGTTGCATTCTCTTCTTGGACTTGCTCATTGAGGCTTTGATTAACGTAACCACCAATCCATGGCTCTTTCAATGTGGATTCGCCATGTTGGACAAAGGTCCAATCCCATTGTTTTTTTTCATCAAAAACAACATCCCGAGCTACAACCGCCTTATTTTCTTTCGGATTGAACACCTCAAAAGGCATAGAATCCACGTCCGAATATTGTTCTATGGAGGCCACCAATTGCAGGAATTTATCCGGCACTGAGTCAAGTAACTTTCTGACATGAACCCCGTCTTCGAGTGTTGCCCCGAGGCTGTTATACTTTAATACCATCCCACTCAATTTCTCGGTGAATTCATCGATAGTTTCTCCATCTTTCATACGAAGTGCCTCGAATTCACTTTTGAGTGTATGTATCCTTGCCTTTTGCACCCTTTCTGCTCCAAGATATCGAGTTTTTAGGGAGTCCCAGACCTCCCTTGCAGTCTTCTTCTTCGATACTTGGAGAAGAATATCCTCCGGTAGTGCTTGAAAGATGAACGCCTTTGCCGACTTGTTCTTTTTCTCATCCACCGTCACACCGACAGGTGGTTCAATGGATTCCCATAAACCTTGGGCATCCAAAATAGCCTCCATTCTGATAGACCAAGTCGTGTAATTTGTCAATGTCAATGACGGACACTAAAACGGTACTCCACCGCTTTCTCTCCCTTGTGTGACGATAGACATCTCTCGCAACCGGAGGTATTTGGGCATGAACAGGGCTCTGATACCAAGTTTTGGATATCAAAGCTTAGGATCTGCTATACCCAAATACAAACTCAGAATAAGAAAAGTAAAAGAAAACAAATTATGGAAGAATTTTCTGGTAGCTTTATTTCTCAACTGAAAATACGATGC
>NC_037544.1:37292226-37293254 GCF_001531365.2 Cynara cardunculus var. scolymus | reverse complement strand
CAGCAATGATATTTAAACTCCTACTGGGAATAACAAACTAGCTAAAATAAAGGAAATTTACTAGCTACCACTAGCCACATCTCCTAATGATCAGGATGCATCCACGTTTACCTCCCACAAACTCAGTCAACCCTTGACCACATAGAATTACTGTTAACAGTATAGCAATTTATTGGAAACTACAAACCTCTCGTCTAACTTGCTAAGGGCTGTTTGGTTGGTTTTCCATTAAGTCCTGTATGGATAAATCTGTCTGTATGGATTAATCTGCTTATATAGATTGGGAAGGTTATTATTTGGACGGTTTTTTCATAGATGGAAGGAGTGTGATTTAATTGGGAGGGACATGTTCGGAAAAAACTTGGCTTTCTGTATAAAGCGCCCCCTCAAAAAAAAAAAAGAATCTTACTGAGTAAGCCACTTTCTATATCATTATGCCACTACCAAATAATAATTTATATTGACTAAATAAGTTGCGAGTCCCACTAACAAACAGGCCATGACCCTATCTCTCACCCTCTACCTTTCGGGCTCCCTACATATTCATAAACATACATATGGGATGAGGATCAGGTTAAGGTTTGTCTTTTCGTTTTTTATTTTGGCTTCTCAAACTCAACTTTGAATTGATTCAAGAGTAATGAACAATGATTATTTATGGGAAAGCATATATTGAATTGTGCTTGAATTTTGTGAGATTACTGATATTATCTATACTATCTTATTAAGCAAATTCATTCTTAAAATTCTAAATGACCAAGATACCCTTTTCACTTTTTCACCCCTTCCTCTCCTCACATACATTCACCCCCTCACATATATTTACCTCTCACATTCAACGGATTTTTTTTTAATTATAATTTTAAATTTACATTTTATATCCCTATAATTAGTTAATTAATTACTTTACGTCCTTTACTTTTAAATGTTTCATTTTAAACTTTTATCAAATTAACATACATAATCGTATATCAAATAAAACATGTTTAAAAAATACATTTTTATTTTAACAAGTTACACTATTATAA
>NC_037544.1:37285712-37291856 GCF_001531365.2 Cynara cardunculus var. scolymus | reverse complement strand
TTTTCATAGCTTATGATCTGTCAAATTTGTAGTTTTCTTTATTGGTTTTGAGTGTTTATCTTAGAACTCAAGTTTTTTGGTTCTTTGCTCTTGGTGTAAATTGAACACATTTGTGGAGTCGTTTAAATATGTTGAATTTTAAATTTATTGGATTTTAAACTGTCATACAATTTTTTTTTATCGATAGTCTGTAATTAGAACCATAACTCTTATTTATTCAAATTGTATTAATATGTAAAGATCAAGTGTAACCTATATCATCGTTAAATCTTGTCTTATAAAACCAGTGAAACTTCAAAATCGTTAAAATTCATGGCTTCCGCCGCATTGCGCGGGTACACAACTAGTATTTAATCAAGCTTTGAATATGTTCTACTCTAGGATAAACAAGAAGTTATAATCGAGAAGGTAACACGCAACAAGCGTAAATCTATCACCACCATCAAAGGTCTCGAGCTTTTTGGTAAGTGTAATACTCATCTTTCATGGTATTTAGATTCTTCAGCCTTTTTCATATTGCCGTCCGTGGATCATAACAAATAATTGTAGGTGTTAAATTGAGTGATGCTTCAAAGAAGCTTGGAAAGAAATTTGCTACTGGAGCTTCGGTTGTGAAGGTATACGATTGGTGGCTGCTCTCTCTCTATCTCTCTCTCTCTCTCTATATATATATATAGAGAGAGAGAGAGAGAGAGAGAGAGTGAGGTTTAGGGGAAAACCCCCCAAAAAATGAAAAACTGAGGAACACCCTAATAACCGTTCATCTGTGCAGTATGCACATGTGTACACAAATAATTGAAGATGTTTCCTGGTTTCTATGCATGTGTGCATCCTGGAAAAATTACTTACAAATAACTTGTATGCACATGTGCATACCATACAGATGAACAGGTACCAGGGTGTTTCTCAGCTTTTATATTTCTTGTAGTTTTTCCCTGAACTTAACCCTATACATATGTATATGCGTTTAATAATATAGTTAACCCATCAATGATTGAAATTTCTTGAATTATTCTTCTCAGGGTCCAACTGAGAAAGATCAAATTGATGTACAAGGAGATATTGCATACGACATCGTGGAATTCATTACAGATACATGGCCGGATGTAATTAAACCTATTATCTTTACCTGATATTGATAAACACGAACCTACTACCTCCATTCCAGGATTAGAGCTCCATAATAACTTTAAGAATTTACTTTAAACCAAACCAAATTAAACATACACCAAGAAGATAAGATGTATGCAACCTTTTTCTACCCCAAGGGGTAAAGAGAAGAGTAAATATGACTCATACAACTGTTGGAGAAGGTTTAATTGAGAATTGTGAGAACCGGTATATGTACACAAACACACACATATATATAGTCAGGTTCATACGAGAAAAATAATCAAATAAGAGAATAAGAAAACGGTTGAATCACATGTGATTTTACACTAAAATTAAAATCAAGTGACTTTGGCTGCCACTTGAGGTCGTGGGTCATGTCGCCTTCACACCTTTACATCGACTTTTAGTGTAAATTACATGTGATTTGGCCATTTATGTGTTCTTTTATTTAGTTACTGTTCTCGCTTGAACCTGCCCCTCTCTCTCTCTATATATATATATATATATATGAATCGTTGCATATACTCCATCAAAATATGTATTCTGTCAATGAGTATATTCATAAATGCATATCTACTATATATGCAAGTATAATATGCATTGATGTACATACTCATTGAAATTCATGTAGTGTATATGCATCGGTTCTCATTCTCTCAAAATATTTATAGTTTTCATTTGATCTTTTCCCTAAAACTATATCTATGGTAAATAGGCAACTCATTTCTAAATTTCAGAAACGTTTACTTTTTTGTTATCAGGTCCATGTTATCTTTTATTCAAAGATTAAATCTCTGATTTATAGGTTCAAGTAACATGTAACATGTAACATCATAATTTGGCATTTTTTTGGATCCTAAAAGTGAATCATTTGAGTAAGAAGCTCAAATGTGTCTCAAATTCTGAAATGGAGGGATTATCAACTTCAATCTTTGGTTTCCATAATTTGACTTTTAGAAGTCAAAATGATGCATTATTTTGTTGTTTCATCATCCATTTTACACAAGTTCAATATTGCTGCATTTGAACATATTGCAGGTTCCGGAAACAGCGATTTTTTTCATTGAAGATGGGAAAAAGGTTCCTGCTGTGTGATTTTTGGAAGCCGGATCCGATGTTTCTTTTGGATTGACGGCCAGTCTTCCAGAAATGCTTCAACCGTAACGATTGTAAGAAAGAATCGTTTTGTTGTTCACAAATAGTTTCTCCAATACCCTGTTGAACACTTGTTATTTCTGGAAAACATCCTTTGATAAACGATGATGCCATAATGTATGATTCTGCACCTCATCCATAGTTACCATTACCATTTTATGGGTTTTTCAGGAGAAGAAACAAAGATGTGATTGTGGTTTCCATTAACTTGTTCTTGGAAAAGAACCTTAGGGGCTATTTAGTTGGCTTTTCATCAAGTCATGTATGAATAAAGCTGTTGTATGGATTATTTGTTGGGAAGATTTTTGTTTGCGAGGGGGTTTCTCATAGATGGAAGAAGCGTGTGTTTTAATTGCGAGAGATAAGGTCGGAAAAATTTGGACTTTCTGCATAACCCTCTCCCTAGAAGCTTACTGAATGACCCACTTTTTATATCATTGCTACCAAACAGTCATGTATAGCGGACCAAATAAGCTATGACAAATAGACTCTGAGTCTGTTTGGTATGTGGGACAATACAAGATATGACAGTATAGAATAAAAATTTGTAGTCCCACGTCTAGAGTGATAGTTATTATGGAACTAGACTAAACCAGGTGGGATATGCATTTTTTTTGGTTCCATCAAAATAGGTGGAACAAAAACCAGGGAGATGGACAAACTTGGTAAATCATTAAACTATCCATGTTAAACTAAAACCTTAAAACCTTTAAGAATTCTACTCATATCCAGACATGTCTGTGTACCAAATGCACCCTTAATTTTCTCTCTCTTTATGCATTTCTGTCTCAGCCGGTGGATTGTGTTTTCTCAACTCTCCATCGTGGCGTAGTTTTCCTATGTTTAATGATCCTAAATAGGTCTAATCCTATGAGGTCCTGATGATAACAACCAAGAAACTTCTAGTGTGTATAAGGAGAGTTGAACTGATGACCAGTGGGGAGAATTGAAACCCCAAAGCTTGACCTTCATACTGAGCTGGCACTCTTGGTTTTTAAACTTACATTCTTTCTCATCGAGCCTTGAAAATATCAGTAAAACAATTCTCAATGGCCTTAGAAGACTCGTTCTAGCGACATTGAGGAGAACTTTAAGGGTTAACCTTTATTTAAGAGTTGTGTTGGTTCTCAAGTTTTCCAAAACATACGTCGTGGCTATAGTGTACCATTTTTGTTTCTTTCGGGCATCATAACATGGCCAATTTTTGATTTCGACAAAAAATCAAATCTTGCCACATCTTAGTTATTATCCATATTACATGTAGGCATGTTGAAGCAACAGGAATGAAGAAAAATTCAATGTATTTTGTGGACATGATTTCGTTTGGCCCACGAATCAAGTATTGGATTTGAGAGTTAAATGGTTCAAGGTTTGAAGTAAATTTAGGTCATTCAAGAGTGACATCGTTAGTTGGCGAGAGCCTGCATTATTTGTTTTCGATAAATTCAAGATTTTCTTTGCCTCCCATTGTTAGATTCGCAACTTGAATCCAAATAGGCTCATACCCCACAAAAGATAGGCCATTCTTAGACTATCTGTATCGATATAACGTATTTTTTTCAGTAAGATCTATAGATTAAACAAAACTTGTGAAGAGATCAAACTAACCTTTCAAAGATGATTTGATGGTGCCAACACTCAAAAATTTCGCGACCTGTCGTTATCTGATTTTGATAGTTTTTATTTCCATTAAATACCGTTGAAATTTACGCAATCTTTAATTCAATTATATATCTTTCGGGATATCACTTTTTATTTATGGGCCCATACACAATCCTTCTTAGAAAACTTTGGATTTGGACCATCATATTTATCATTTTTTCCATGATTCATGCGTGGTTTATTTTGAAATTGTTTTTAATTTCATGGTATAATAAAAATGTTTAAATTGCTTTCTAAAATATTAAAACATTAAAGAAATTATTTTCTAAAATGTTGAAATTATTTTAATTTCATGGTATAAAATGGAAAATGTGTAATTAAAATGTTTAAATTAATTGCTTTCTAAAATATTAAATATTAAAAAAATAAAGAAATTGTTTCTAATTTCCAGTGGACTTGAATGGACTTAGTCACATGCTCATATATCTTATATAGATTCTCACCCAAAAGAATACGACTATAGACTTTACAAGTAATTTACATAAATGATCCCTTGACTATTATTATGATCCAATTTTGGTCCATTGACCTTTTAATTTTCTTCTTCTAAAAGTATCTAGATGACAAACAATATAAGATTCTATTCTAGTCAATATCATGCATCTACGACAAAAAATATTTCATATTTACAGGAAAAGTGTCACTGTTCTCATCAGATGTCAAGTCAGTATTCTATCCTTTATTATCGGGACGAATGACGAAATTGATGATTCCCTTTCTATAAGTAGAAATATCGAGCTATATATTTGAATTCAATCTCACTTGAGTATGAAGCATTCCAAAATGAAATGTCATTTCAAGAAAACCTTGATTTTTGATGAAGAAGAAGATGATCAAGCATAATTACTGTGTTGGAACTTAACTCCTATTTAGGAACAAACAATGTAATATTAAAAAGCGTACTTCAGTTGAATTCACAATCTTATATTTTGTTTATGATATATAAATAAAACTTGTAAAATATAAAATATTAATACATAAGACCTCAATTTTATAAAAGACCAGCTTCCTACTCATATACCCTTAGGAGATGGGATCCTTTAGGACGTGAGGTATGATTGAGATCGTATATTGTAACACAACTTTGTAGTATCCCCATTTCCTGTATTATTGAATGTACGATACAGATAAGATCATAAACTGAGTTACTATGCTTTTCATATACAACTTGTAGTATCCCAATTTCGTATATTGTAACACAACTTTGCAGTATTTCAATTTCCCTTATTAATTATTGTTCTGCTGTTACCATCCGAGAAAGCCTTGCTAGTACAAGGTTTGTTGCAATTATTGGTACCTGGCTTGTGCATGGTATATAGACGATCAAAACATTCGTACACATCTTTCTTGGAACTTAGGAAAGATACCAATTTAATCAGAGCCATCGAGATTTTTCTTCCACCTTGTTGGCATTTCTTTCCATTCCCACGATTAACACGAGAGTTATTATAAATGAATGAAACCCCCTCTCTACTAATTTTAATTTATATCACTCACATCAACATTACAGATTTCCTTTATATATATTTTCAGTACACGTACAGTGATTTAATTAAACTGTATAAATACCAACACCTTTAAACACACGGCCTTGGTTATGGGTCGAATAATATAACACCGTCCTACCGATTCATTATTATATTAGTAGTTTGTAGGTTATGATAAAGAAGATGTGAAAACCCTAAAAAGTCCCCACTTGAAAACTTGGAAGCATGCAAGGGATATTAAAGGATTTTGTTTGTTGGAAGGACAAAGTGGGGAAAGATTTGTTTCTTCTTGAAGCATATAAAGAGATGGCCCCTCTTCATCTCCGAAAGTTTGTGCCTTTCTTGCAGGAAATCATTCAAAGTGAAAACCCTTAAAGTTCAAAGAAAAATCCTGTGAATCTTGTTTGCTTTTCTTGTACTTTTGTCCCAACTCATGACTTATCCTTGTCATGCATGTACTATGCCACATACATATATCATCATCATCATCATCATCATCATAATCACATGTATATATATATATATACATACATACATACATACATGCAACCAATGCTTGCATGATATGTTAATTCATGATCACATGTCTTCTTGTATAGAAATCATTAAAGCAAAAATTTAGGGTTTAATCGGATGTGATGTTTTCAAGGTTGTTCTTAAACAAGGGAGTACAAATGTCTTGATTTACATTTGATCTATCTATCTATCTATCTATCTATCTATCTAT
>NC_037544.1:37282262-37285536 GCF_001531365.2 Cynara cardunculus var. scolymus | reverse complement strand
TGCTTTAGCCTAACGAGTAATTAAAGAAGTGCACATCGTTGCAAAATGAGTGGAAGGACGTGATGCTCCAAGGGACGGTATTATACCCCCCTTTTTTTAGAAGTATGATAGTTATAATTATCCATTTTTTTTTAAAATACAATGGTTAACTTTTACAATAAATTACTAGTATGATGATGTAATGACCCCATACATGCATATGATGTAACCCCATACATGCATACATGGAGTCATTTTCATATAAACAATTAGATCATTGAAATGATTGAATCTTGTATCGGTTTTGGGATCAATGAATTCATGATCATGTATGTAAACCATCCATACATACATGTAAACCCAACCATATATACATACATATATATATATATATATATATATATATATATATATATGTTAATTAATTTGCATGCACAAATTTAGGGTTTTGTAGGAGAGATATATGGATATATATATATATATATATTAAAGGTAGATTGTTTTTAATTAATAATTGAAGATGTTTATTGTCGTGCAAAGAGAAACAATGCAATGATGAAATTTACACATTACACGTGTGTTCATACTTGGTGCTTAGAGGCTTGTTGCCTAATTGTCCATATAAACAAACAATCATCATCTGTAGATCCTTCTTTTGCTACCATTCATTATGTTGTCCATCCATCCTCTTCATTTCTATTTCTTTTTCATTAAATATAACTAATAATCCATCCTAAAAGCAAAAACACAAACATCTCTAAACCCTTTTCCGTCCTTTTTCACTCGTGGCTCTCCGACTTTTTTGTATGATTGTGCACGTAATTAAGCGTGCACACACATAGACATACACACGCATGCATGCTACAACCCATTTTTGTCCTTTTTTAAGACGTTTTTATTTCAAAAACTGTAATATAAAACAACCGATAAGACACTCATCTATTTTTTTTTTGTAATAAAATCTGTTAAAATTCTCCAATTTTTATAACAGTTTATTGTTAGTATATTTATTAAAAATAATCTGAAAAAAGAAACAAAGAAATATTCTGCTCCACTTTTAAGTGAGTAGCAAATCTTAGAAGAGCATCTAAAATGGAAGCACAAGTGGCTACAGCACCAGCAAGAAGAAAGAAGAGGTTCAAAGTACAAGACAAACATTGCAGGAAGGAAATCAGATTTTCACACAAGGGTTTTCAAATTTTTTTAAAAATAATTATAATATCTGATTTTTAATCAAATAAATCTATTTATATATATAAAAACACACACACACACACACACATATATATATATATATACAGGGCCGGTCCTGAGATTTTGGATGCCCATGACGGAAAGCCAAAAAAATGCCCCTTATGTGTGTATATAAAAACCAAAATAAACTATTTGAAAGGGTTTGGAACCTATTCAATCTAGGCGGCTCATCCTCACGCTGATTTTTTTTAATATAACAAAAATGATGCCGGGGGGGGAGATAAACCAAAACCCCGTGTAACAAAACATAAAGTACATTACCATTCACCTAAAACGATGCCTTCTTGCGTTTTTTGAAGCAAAAAATATTTATCATTTTGTCATAACTAATATCAGCTAAAACAACTCCTAAAAAGCTTAAGCCTTTATCCTATACTAAGCATCAATCTTAAGCCTTTGTCATATACTAACCCACCTCAAAACAGCTCCTAAAAAGCTTAAGCCTTTATCCTATACTAAGCATCAATCTTAAGCCTTTGTCCTATACTAACCCGCTTCAAAACAGCTCCTAAAAAACATCAAAACAGCCCTAAAAAGTAAAAAATTTAGGACTTGAGCAAATTGAAAGGAATTTAGAGGATGTAAGTGAACAAGAATTTAGGCCAACCACCCAACAAATGGCAGCAGAAGCTTTGACAAATAGCAATGTCTGCAAATATGTCAGCCCAGAAAATATAAAATGGAAGGACAGGACACATAAGTGAGTAATCAGACTCATTTCATGGATTTTATTTAGAAATTGCAAAACAAAACAGCCCCAAAAACAGCCACAAGTCCCAACTAGTAAAACAGCCCTAACCCCTAAGTTAAAGTGTTAAACATAAGATTAAGCATCTGTAAAACATTAACAAATGGTTGTCATTTGTTTCTAAATTCTAATTTTGTGGTTTCACTGGTTTGTAACAACTAACAAGTGAAACAAAATCAATCAATGAGTCAAATAAAGTAAGTCACCAATTTCACAGAATCACAGCTTCTGAGCTAGTTTCATTATTAGGTTTTCCAATTAAACAAAATTAAAAACTTAAAAAATAAAATAAGTAATATAATAACCCTAAGTTAAAGACTTAAATGTTAAATCCCTAACCTCAACACAAGTAAGTAGTCACAAAGAGAGAGGGCGACGGGCGAGTGGCGATTGGCGAAGGGCGGAGGCCGGAGAGCGAGAGCCGGGAGGCAGAGAGCGAGAGCGACCGCCGACGAGAGAGGCAGCCACAGACCGGCAGACGGCAGACGGCCGTCGATAGTCGACTAGTCGAGAGCGTCGAGCGAGAGCGAGAGCCAGCCGATTGCGATTTCGATTTCGATTTCTATTGAGTGAGCGACAGAGCAAGGCGGGAGTCGAGAGCCGAGAGGGAGGATGGTAAGAACGGTAATTTTTTTAGGCCCAACTTAACCTATACATATACATTAGGCTTTAGGCATTTGCTGTCCTTGGGCTTTATGCTGCCCTAGGCCGTCGCCCCTTGGGCCTATGCCCAGGGCCGACCCTGTATATATATATATATATATAGACTTGAGATCATGTGAGACCAAGGGTTTTCGTGAGACCCGTAAGACCAATTCTCAACTCTTGGATTATATCTGCAATTTGATAATCTGAACATTCATAAACACCATGAGACTTCTCAATAATCACAAAATTGCCACCGTGCGATTTTAGACCATTAGATCATTAGCTTATAAAGTTGATCAATGAACATAAATTGGTCTTACGGGTCTCACGAAAAATCTTTGGTCTCACATGAACCCAACCCTATATATATATATATATATAAAGTAATAAGAAGTCCATAACAAAACGAATAACACTTGGTAAAGATCAAACTTAAATCCTTTAATTTGTTTCATAAAAATTTACTATTATTCTTAGTGTGAAAAAGTCAAAGGTACTTTCGGGGATTTGATTTTTAATCTTTTAAATTCGTTTCACATGCTTGGAGCATCATAATTAATAATATAAAATTTCATTTTCTTTATATATATATATTATCATCAAATTAACGACATAAAAATCGTAACATATCTTTATTATAGTAAA
>NC_037544.1:37280598-37282101 GCF_001531365.2 Cynara cardunculus var. scolymus | reverse complement strand
AACAAATATGATTACTTTAATTATATATTTATTAATTATATTAAAATATAATTGCTTGAATTATATTAATAAATAAAATTGATTAAATACAAAACTTTTATAAAATTCTACTGACTAAATACACAAGACATGTGAAAAAACAAGTCGTACAGTTATAAACCAAAATGAGAACCAATCAAAAAGATTTCACGAGTTCTTTTTTCCATCAATTTAAGGCATCATTACACATAAATTTGTTTCATTATGTGATGACTTCACATGTATCTGTTTTACTATGCGAAACATTTTAAAGTGTATTTTTCGTTTCACTCTGTAAATAAAAAAAATTCACGTGTATTTTTTCACCATTTGAAAACAAACATATGTGAAACAATACCCTGAATCATTGAATTTGATGAAAATATGTAAAAAAATATATATTTTATATCGATTCTTACAGGTTTGTAATTTTTTATGATTCTCATTTTATTATCCTCTTATATGTGTGTGTATATATAATATATTATATACACACATTGACACACATATCGTTGGGGTCGATAGAAAATCAAAATTTCATAGAAAATACTTTGTTAACGGAGGTTCACATAAGTTAATTAACATATGTTAACGTTTCATATCAAGATATATTAATGTTTATGGTAAATTATATTAATATTACATGATAATTTATATTATAACAAATGTTGACAATTTTTATAATCTTCCTAAGTTTCTCTTCAAATTATATATACATTATATTATAAAACATTTGACAAAAACTCTTAAAAATCATTTTTTTTTGTATGAAACATTGTTTATAGATACATATTACTTAAAATTCAAGATTACAAGTAATTGTGTGTTAGTACAATTTATTAAATCTCTATGTTTGAATTTATGTTACTAACTGAAAATAAATATAATCAAATAGAAGATAAAAATCTTATTTTAAATAAAAAAATCTAAAATATAATTTTGAAAATCATTGAGTTCTAACATAATACTTAATTATTATCTTTATAAAAAATTATATTATTAAACCAAAAATAAATTACTTCATTATGAAACTCAAATTATATTACAATAAAAAATTGAATTAAAGAAATTACAAAAAAAACAATAACTTTTAAATAGTTAATTTGATACTAATGTCGATAAAATTTCAAATTTTTTATCTTCAAATTTATATTTTATCAAACAATAAAAACATTATTACTTTCTTAAAACAACATAAAATCGTATTATATCGATAAAGACAGTATAAAGCGAAACATTAAAATCGAGATGTATATCAATGCATTGCACGAGTACCCTTCTTGTTATGTTATAAAACATTTGCATAAAACTTTTAAAAATCATTTTTAATGCATCAGTTGTTATTTAATGATGCATATTACTTAAAATTTAAAATTACAAGTTAATGGTGCATGAATACAAAATTTTAAAATTATATATTTGAATTCATATAACTAACTGATATAAATAATTAAATACATAATAAATATCTTATTTTAAATATAA
>NC_037544.1:37272365-37280403 GCF_001531365.2 Cynara cardunculus var. scolymus | reverse complement strand
TAAAAAAATAAACTAAAAAATTATACAAAAAATGAGAATTTTTATATTGTTAATTTGATACCGATAGAAATTTTTATGGGTCTTCAAATTTATATTTTAGTCAAATATAAAACATTATCGTTTTCTCAAAACTATACAAAACCGTATTATAAAATGAAATATTAAAATTAAGATATATCTCGCTGCATTTCGCGAGTATGCTTCTAGTATATATATATATATATATATAGAGAGAGAGAGAGAGAGAGAAGAGTAAAGTTCATACGAGAAAAGTAACTAAATAAGAGAATAAGAAAACAAATGAATCATATGTGATTTCTAAACTAAAATCATTTTGTAAAATCACATATAATTCATGCGACTTTGGTTGCGACCTGAGTTCACGGGCCACGTCGCCTGCAAACCTTTACGTTTTGTAAAATTCTGTATTAAGCGTGATTCATGGAAGAATTTACGGTTAATGGTTATCGAGGATCTTCTACCTTAATTCTCATTCTCACACGATCATTCACCTCTTGTATGAATATATATATATATATATATATATATATATATATATATATATACTTAATCAAATGAGAACTAATTAGTTTGTGGTAACCGTGAGGTCCAATCTAAACCACAAATTAGGAACTTTATAATTTTGGTAATTTTTAATTAAAATTTTAATGCAAGGGTATTTTAGGTATTTTCTCTCCTCTCTCCTATCTCCTCTCTTCTCTCTCTGTCCCGCGGCCTCCGACCATCATCCTCCGGCCACCGTCCTCCGGTGATAGCACAGTGGTATCACAATGCATCATATATGTGATTGGGTATCACACTGTGGTCGTTTGTGCGGTCGATCGGATATGTAACACAGTGATATCACAATGCATCTTATATGTGCTTGAGTATCACACTGTGGTATCACCGGATGATGGTGGCCGGAAGACGGGGACGGAGAGAGAAGAGAGGAGAGATGAGAGAAAATACCTAAAATGTCCTTACATTAAAATTTTAATTAAATATTACCAAAATTATAAATTTCCTTATTTATTTATTGATTTGTGGCTGAGATTGGATCTCTCAGTTACCATAAACTAACCAATTCTCCCTTGAATGGGCCCTTATATATATATATATATATATATATATATATAAAAGTATGGGATTGATTGATACGATTGAATGTTTCATTTCCTCAGCAAATCTTTACAAGAATCATATGATGATAATCTTTGATACCCAATATCATATTCCATTAAGAGTACATGTACAACTTTCATTTTTCTTAAGAGCAAATTACATTCTTGGTCCCTGTGATTTATGGGTTTTAACAGTCTGAGTCCCTAAAATGAAATATCTATGGATTGCATCCTCGTGGTTTCCATTTTATAACGTGTTGGGTCCCTAAATGTAACACCGTTTGATTTCTCTCCATTAAAGTGCCCATGTACAAGGCACACGGTGGGTATTTTGGTAATTTTAGGGTTTTAACACTTTTAACCATTAAACCCAGTAGCCTTCAAATAAGAAAAGAAAACTCATCTTCTTCCTTCAAATCCTTGAAACCCTCATGGACCGAACAACTGTAAGAGAAAGAAAAATCCCTTTATTTGTTTACCCTTCCCTCCATCACGATGACATTAATCTTGGTTTTTTAGGGTTCTTGGAAATGGTACGCACATTGTGGCAGGTTCGAAGCAACTATGATGAAATGGATTATCGTGATGTCTATGGTAAGTATGTAAATATCAAGTAATGATTTTGATTGTTGTTTTAAATTTCAAATGATGTTGTTGAGTGTTTTTGGAATTATAGAGGCATACCCACCATTTATAGCTTTGAAGATACACCATGGAGGGAGATTCCCAAATTTCTCTGTTAAGCAATATCTAAGAGGTAAAACTCATTCATTGAGTTGGTTGATACAAACGCCTTTTCTGTTCTTGAATTCGATGAGATGATGTCTGAAATAGGGTATAAAATTCGAAGATCTATTTATTATCATTTTGTAGTTCCTATAAAGGACTTGGATGGTGGCCTTCATGCTTTGGGTAGTAATATGGATGTTCTATAGATGTTAAAATTTGTGCCTCAGTGCAAACTATTTGAGATATAAACAGAACATTGGATTAGTAGGTTAAATACTTATGACCTTAGTCCTGGTGTAAGTCAAGTGGTTATAGAATAGCTCCCGGATGAAGTACCACATAAGTTAAATAGAAGGAAAAAGAAAAACTCGAAAAAACAAAAATAGTTGCTACTAGAATGGAATGATGAAGACGGAGACAATCAGAAGGAAGGAAACAATAAGTGGATACAAACTTTGATCATGTTATTGACATTGATAAGAGAGAGGGTGTAAATAAAGACAATCAAAGATAAGGGAAACAATCAGTGGATACAAAATTTGATCATGTTATTGACATTGATAAGAATAAGGGGATAAATGGAGATAATCATAGGGAAGGGAAACAATCAGTAGATATAGACTTTTTTGATGATATTGATACTTATATGTTGGATGAATCTGATCCATTTTTTTGAAGAGGGGTACAATGTAGATGGTAATGTAGATGGCCATGTGGATGACAATGACAGTGAAAAATGTAGATGGTAAGGATACTGATAATGTGGAGATGGACATTGATAATGTAAATGGCAATGACACTGATAATACAGATGGCAATGATAATATGGAGATGGACACTGATAATGTAGATGGCAAGGACACTGATAATACAAATGGCAAAGATGATGTGGAGATGGACACTGATGATACAAATGGCAAGGATAATGTGGAGATGGATACTGAAAATACATATAACAATGGTTCAAATGCTGATTTTGAGGAGGAACTGCAAAATGTTGTTGATGAAGTTGATGTTGACATGAAAACATTTAGGGCAAACATTGATTATGATGCTGAATGGGTTGAAAATAATCATGTGGGCCACTGAAACACCTAATATGCATGGAGATGTGAATGTAGTGGAGATAGATGAAATCAATAGTAATACAAATGATTCTGATTTAGAAGCAGAAAGGAAAGCTTTACTTAAAAAGTTAAGAAATGAGAAGGCTGCAGTTGAGGACATGGAAGACATTGTCTCCTTCTATGTGGAAGTTTTTAGGAGCAAAGAAGGCACAAAAGGTTGATAGACTTACATGGAATTCAAACTAGAAGAAATATATATGTGCTCAAGAATGATAGTACGAGGATAGGGCTATTTGTAAAGGATCCCAACCAGATATGAATATAGAATAAGGTGGTGGGCTAAGTAGGACTAGTACAAGTAAAGAAGTGGGGTCAAGTGGTACTGGTGATGGTCAAACTTGCCCTTGGGTTCTGTAGATCTCAAAAGGCAAGAAAGATTACACTTGGATGGTTAAACATTTGTGGATACCTATAAATGTCTTCAAACAATGAGAATAAAAGCCTACACATCCTCTTTCTTGTCCAAAGAAATTGTAGATACTATTACACATAATCCAGAAATCCCTGTTAAAGCTCTACAAATTGAAATGAACGGAAATTTGGGCAAAAGTTCTCTCATATGAAGGCGTTCAGGGCCAAGACAATGACAACTATGGAGAACTGTGATAACCAGGTTTTTATTTAAGGGGAGTTTTGGGGCTGTTTTCAAATTGTTTGATAGTTAAGAGGTGTGTTTTGAAAATATGTTTAAAATATCTAATACTCCACTGCTTCATTTTTTTAAAGTATGTGTTTGTACATATGCTATTACGTTTTCTTTTGGGTGGTAAAGAGTGAAGAAAGTTGGTGAAATATATTGGTTTCCTGGGTATGAAGAAACAAAAACCGAAAGAAGAAAGAGGAAGGACTTGATTACGTGATTTTTATCTGAATATTTGTGGCTGTTAAAGTTATCATCTACTTCAGAATTCAAGGTGAGTTTTATTTCAAAGCATTATTTGAAATATTTTATATGGAACCGTATGGGTTCATACTTGGGTGTTTTTGAATATGATTATATGTTATCTATTAGCATAATTTAACTTTTGATATGTTATTATCAACCAATGGTAATAAGGGTGGCATAATCAGGAGCAAAGTATATTTGGTAATAAGGGTGGCTAAATCAGAAGCTCGGTATATTTTGTAATAAGGGAGACATAATCAGGAGCTGGGTATATGGGATAAGGGTGGCATAACTAATTTCTAGAAATGATAATCTTTTGATCATGGGTTATTGTTATCGCATCTTTATGATGCAATGAGATTGATTTTATCGCATGTGTCTAATGCGATGAAATTTGGTTGGATTCAAAGTGTTATTTTTATCGCATCCTTGAGGTGCGACAAGGGGAAGTTATCGCATCTGAATGATGCGAGGAGTTGTGGTTATCACATCCTTGTGATGAGACAAATTGGAGTTATCGCATCAATGTGATGCGACAAAAAGAGGTGATCGTATATGAATGATGTGAAGAAATGTGTTATCGAATCTGAATAGTGCGAGGACTATGTTATCACATCAATAGTATGCGACAAGTTTGGTATATTATGTGTTTAATGCGATAAAGAAGTGTTATAATGTGTAATGTGATGAAATGGGGATTGTCCCATATATATGATGCGACAAAAAGAGGTTTGATGCAATAAATGTTATGTCTGTAAAGATTGGTTTTCCAAAAAGTGTTGTTGATTTTCATCCTGTAATAGTGATTAAGGGAATTACTCACTAGCCTTGTTTTGTTTTAAAAATGTGCATTACAGGTCGGACACATATGAAAAATAAAGGGGAGGGAAAGAAGTGAAGTAAATTGTTAATGTTTTACATCTGTGGATCTTTGGAAAGCTGAATATGTTAATGTATTTGAGAATGTGTTATATTCAAGTCATGTACTTTATGTGAGCAAAAAGTTTGTAGCTACTTATGTATGTAGCAATTTGTATATATATTGGGACCAGTGTGTAATATGTGTATTTCATGTTATATGAAATATGTGAATTTTATGCAAATGAGATTTAGGATGTCACAAGAACAGTAAAATCGTTTGAGAGACTATGCTTTAGAGTTGCAAAGGACAAACCAAGGTACAACTATTAAGTTAGAGGTGGATAGTGATGGAAATGCAACAAGTGAGACTATATGGTTCAAGAGAATTTACATCTGTTTGGGGCATTGAAGAATGGTTTCAAAGCTAGGAAGAGGGATTTTCTGGGGCTTGATGGAGCTTTTATGAAAGGACCATTCCCAAGTTAGAGTTTAACTGCTGTTGGAATAGACTCTAACAATGGGACATATCCTCTTCCTTATGCAATTGTCGAAGTTGAAACCATAAGTTCTTGGACATGGTTTTTGGAGTTGCTTGGAGACGATCTAGATCTCAATGTTAGATCCAACTTTACTTTCATATCTAACATATAAAAGGTACAATTGGTATTTAATAGTTGCAGACAATCATATAATCTCTTTATAACTTCCCTTTTTACCTTAACATATGGTTACCTGACCTGTAATGCACTATTTAAAACATCAAAAATGAAGGTTAGACCAAAAGGTCTAGTGAGAATTCTCTTCTTGTCTGCTATTACAGAGTAAATAATCACCAAACACATTTATAAACTCATATTTGTAATAATAACAAATATACAACATTTTGATATTACAAACCTCTTTTGTCGCATCTAAAATATGAGACGTTACCAATTTATTGTATCAAGTAACCCAATAACTCTTTAACACATTCTGATATAACTCATCCCATCAAATAGATCAAAATGTTAATGAATTCAGTTCTGGTCTCAATGTTAGAACTATCGCGGATGCCCCGCCAACTATCGCGGATGTCCCCTCAACTATCAAGATTTAAACTATGAACAAACTCATTCATCAAATCTTGGGCGATGAACACTCCCTCATCTCCCAAAGCTTGGTGCTCATCTCCCAAAGCTTGGGGGATGAGCACTCCCTCATCTTCCAAAGCTTGGTGCTCATCTCCCAAAGTTTGGGGGATGAGCACTCCCTCATCTCCTAAAGCTTAGGGGATGACCATGCCTTAACGGAAACACGTCATATAATTTCATGTATCAAAGTAAATTATGTGTAATGTATAACACGTATTTTACAAAAGCTTTGTAAAAACTCATCTCGTCCGATATTATCAGAAATCTCATCGAACCTCTTACCCAAATCTTTCTTCTTCTTTATATGAAAACCACAAGAACCTCTCCAAAAACTTTTTCCTTCTCAAGCCTCTCTCAAATACTCACACCATTCCTCCCAATCCAACTTCTCCAAAACAAGTTATACATGAATAAAAGAGAAAAAGGAGTTATGAGGCGGTACATGGGCATTGCACCCTTCCTCCTCTTCCCCCCACATGAATGCCCTCCCACAAACCAAAATCCATAACATGTTAGTGGACCAAAACTTGTAAATCACAAGTAGGTGACCAAAATTTCACCTTTGATCCCTCATCTTCCATCAACTGTAAGCTTCTTAACTCTGAACTTTCTATTGCTATTTATTTCGAAATCTGATCAACAAATTTAGAATCGAACATTACAAATGATGTGGCCAAAGTTTAATTGTCCAACTAAACTAATACCATCAATACATCACAAACAAGTGGGGCGTCTAAAGAAGAAGAGAAGGAAGACTATTACAGAGATCATAGAGGGAAAGAAGTTGAAAAAGGTTGGCAAGACGGTCAGATTGTGCATTGTAACCTAGAAGAGCAGAACAAACGTACCTCCAAAGGACAAGCACCATAATGTAGTAAGGAGATGTATTTTTGTTTTTGGGATAATGCCCAATAAGTTGCTAAATGGGATATAATTTTGTTTTTGGGATGCTAAGTTGATAAATCGAATACACTTTTGTTTTCGGGATAGTTGCATAGTAACTTGCTTAATGGTTGCACATAAACCTTACTCAAATTGTATTTTTATATTTGGATTGGTGCACATAACTTTATGGGATGTAATTTGTATTTTTTTGATGAAGTTGGTTAATATGAATGTATGATGTTTATTCTTAACTAAATGATTGTTATTGTTCGTTTGGATTGTTATGAATTTGTACATTTGTTGTTGTTTAGGTTTTTGTTTGCTGCAAATGGTTGTGTTTCTGGCTGCCAATTTTGGACACCGGTAGTACATAAATGATGAAAAATAAAAGATTTATCAAAATCTTGTATCATTTTCATTACTGAAAAATTAACCTTATAAAACAAGAGGAAATCTTGTTAACAAAATTCATATTTCATAATGCATTTACCTAACCTAATTTAAGAAATCAATTACAAAAGAGACCCAAGTCATCATAAAAATTAATAAACGGGTATTTTAAAACTTTACACATTATCTTGTATATATTCGACATTTGTTTGAATATATACTTGTATAAACAATAATTCATGTATATACAAGAAAATGAAATGATGTGGGTAAAGATAGGAAGGTAATTAATTAAGGTAAAAGAGAAGGGTGGGTCCCAATGAATTAAGTAAATAATGAAACCGTGGGGGTGATGATGATCATCAATCAATGTCAATGTGGCCTTAATTTCCTCCATGGATCATTACTTGTATGCCTTTCTGTCATCTAAAGCATGGATGCCCATCATTAATCATCCTACCTACCTATCTATATCTCAATTAATGCTTCATTCACTAGCTTATTTTTTGACAAATTAAAAGTATTTTAGTATATAAAATAGCTTGTTATGACATCAACATTTGGATTTGATGTCACGTTAACCTATTTGACTTTATTCTAATACCATCCACATTCCTGCAATCCATTTATATTTTTAATTGTATCACATCAGTTTTTGCAATTATCTTTTATACATCTGCAATTCACCTACAACACTTTCAACTATACCACGTTAGCTTTTGTAATTACCACCTACACACCTGCAATTCACCTACACTTTCAAAAATGGTCCCCACTATAACATTTATTAACTATTTTATAAATTATTTATATATACATTCTAATTAATTTTTAATTAATAACAAGTTTTATTTTAATTCAATGTTAATTAAAACGATTAATATATGATATAATATAATATAATAT
>NC_037544.1:37263094-37272265 GCF_001531365.2 Cynara cardunculus var. scolymus | reverse complement strand
GTTTAATTTTTTTTTTCAAAAAAAATCAGTGGGGGATTTGTGGGGGATCTGTGGCGGATATGGATAAATATTGACTTTGTTTGACTATTTTGGGATCCGTCGGAAATCCGTCGGAAATCCGTCGGAAATATTTCCGACGGAATTTCCGCCAGAAAAATCCGTCGGTGATGCCCTTTTTTTTAGTAGTGTATCAGTGACTTCAGTTGCGTTAAGATGTATATATATACAGAGAGAGATAATAAAAACTTACTTGACGAGATTGCATTTGCCATTGTTGAGCCCCAAATGGAGAAGCTTGTGGTTGAGGTATGCCTTGACCCTGGGTTGAAAAAAGAGGGGGTCCTGAAGAGGGCTGCATCCCACTCAGAGGTGCTGAAAAGGGGGGAGCTGGTTGTGCTGGCCTTGGTGGTGCATTATTGGACTGACTTTCACCAGCTGAATTCACACTTTGTCCCGAAAAAGGAGGAGCTGCAGGTGACATGGTTTGCCAAGGAGGCGGAGGTCCGGTTGATGGTCTTGATCTAACATTGGCTGGAGGATTGTTAGGACCTTGCATACCACCTGGACCAAACGCTGGTGGTCCGTTACTCATTGAACCACCAGGTGGCGGCACGGATGGACCAGTTGTAGGGGAGGATGCAAACGGACCAGGACGTGGACCTGGAGGAGCCACAGTAGTACTCGTCGAAAATGGTGAAGGGCCAGAAGGCATTGGCCTCGAAGCAGATGGAGGAGGTACGTTACCACCAGGAGGGCCACCACCACTACTTGGTCGATTAGAGGCCATGAAAGGAGGCAATGTACCTTGTGGAGATCCAGTAAAAGGTGGCACTGCACCCCTGGGAATGACACCTGGCGGTGGAGGCCCTGGACGACTAGGTCCTGAAAATGGAGATGATGAAGGGAATGGTTGAGATTGTGGTTGTTGGCCAAACGGAGGAGGTGGACCTCTAGGTCCACCACCAGCATTAGGAGGCTGGTTAGGGCGATTGATTTGTAGGTTTTGCATGTTATTGGCAATGGAGTTTGGGTTATAATCCGGCGGTAGATTGCCGGTTCTAGGTCCACCGGGAGTTGCCATTGACACACGATCGCTACAAGAATAAACCCCGCAACAATTTCACACTACAATGCATAAATGTTAAGCTTTTACACATCAGAATCTAACAATGAACAATCCCTATAAACAAAAAAATAATACAAAACACAACCGATAAACTTTGTCAAAAACTAAACATACATTCAATTAAGATCCATAATTCTTAGATGAATTCAAGTGACACAAGCAATTTGATAGACATACCTGTAGTTGAATACCACTGATCGAACAGTGACGAGGAAATTTAGGGAAATCAAATTGAAAAACGTTTGCAAAGAAAACCAGCGAGGATCAAGGAAATGCAGAAATGGAGAAGGGGTTAGTTATTTTGTATCGTTTACTGTTATGCCTAGTTGGCTCGGTTTACGAGTTGTACTTTGTGCATAAAGTGCGGTACTTTCAAAACAAGATCGGGTCACGGGGGTCCGGTTGCATGGCGGGTCTACTCAATTCGGTTTGACTGATGCAGGTTATAATGGGTCGGATCTTTTTATTTCCGGTTATAAACGGATCGGATCTTTTTATTTTGCAGGTTGTAATGAGCCCACATTAGAAGGTCCAGCCCATCTTAGTTTTTTCGTGTTTAAGTAATTAGAGTAGATCATGTTTTTCCCTCCTATATGGTTTGTTAAAAATTAGGGGTGTTCATGGTTTGAGTTGATCAGGTTTAAGACATTTTAACAATCTAACTAAATGTTTGCGGTTTGAAAAATCTCAATCCAACCCAAACCATACGGGTTGTCGGATTGATAATTTGGTACATCAAAATATTCTTGTTACTATTCAATAATTTGATTATGTTATTTTCTCTACTCATAGTTTATTTTTCATTATCAATCTTTAGGTGTAGCTTATCCATACTCTTTATAAGCTTATCCATACTTCTTACAAGTGCGTGATGACGTAATTGTGTAATGTACATATTAATAGAGACTTGACAATCATATTAAATCCAAAAAATAAAAGAATATTTGGCTTATCGGGTTGGGTTGGGCTGGGTTCAAATGACCGTAACCTGACTCCAACACAGTTGCTACGGTTTGAAAATTTTACATCTCGATTAGATATCTGGTTGCTTCGTGTTGGTTATTAAACGTTACGTTGGGTTGGGTTTGCTGAGTTAGTCGGGTTTTTGAGCACCACTATTAAAGATTATGATTTTTATCTCTGATGGTTTACAAATTGTGGTTTTAGTCCATGTGGTTTGTAATTCATTGCTATTTTTTTATGGTTTACAATTTATTGTTGTTTCGATTCTTGCAATTTACAATCATTTTACATTTCGGTCCCTTATACTTTAAAGATAGGAATTAGCCCAAGGATTAAAAAACAATAAATTGCAAACTATAAGAATAAAAACCATAATTTCTAAACCACAAAGATAAAAAAAATAGAAATTATTAACAAACCACGGGGACAAATCGTAATCTACTCAAGTAATTAAGCTGATGAGTAAACTACAGTTTTAGTCCCTGTGGTTTGTTAAAAATTGCTAATTTCATTCTCGTACTCTTGAAATTACGGTCTTTGTCTTTATGATTTATAATTTATTGTTGTTTTTGTTTTTGTGTCTCATACTTAACAGTAAACCATTGATAAAATTAGTCTCGGGAAGAAAACAAAGTGAATAGCAAACCACAAGGACTAAAACCGTAATTTCAAAATTATAGAAATAACAGTCGGATTTATTAACAAACCATAAGACAAAACACATGATTTACTCTAAGTTAATTGTTATTTTCTTCTAAACATTACTGATGTTTTTCTTATTATTTCGTAGCGGTCTACTGTATTTTTTAATACTGCATATTAAATGATGTACAAGTTCTTGACCAACAAATGAATCAAATAAAACGATTCTACTGTTTTTATTCATACACTGTCTTTTATGGATCGCAATCGAAATTCGTTTATTCTTTGACCATCTTTAATTAACGGAATCAGATGAGTAGTTGGAGTGCTTAACGATCGTTGCTTACAGTTTGTTCAGAAATGATTACTTTTATGAATGTTGAAGGTATATTACAAACCATGTGAGTTGTCCTCCTTCGAGTCCACTTGTTTGGAGGGTCTACTGGAATAATGTGTGTTTGGTGCTTCCATGAGTCCTTTATCCCTGGGGTTGGATGGACTGATTACTACGTAAGGTTTCTGGGCCATTCAACAGTGCTCATTCATTTTGCTTCGACACCCTAAAAAAGCAAACCGACAAACCATAAAACTCGACAAAAATCAAGAGATTCATGACGGAAGAATCTACATTATAATTAACCACTCACATGATACAGATATAAAGTACGATCAATGTCTTGTCGATGACTTGTTTGCACGTTTATACTTCATCAAGTGTGATTCTCGTTTGGATGATTGTGCGTTAATGAACCAAAACACATAAATCGTGCATGTCCAAATCAAGATCTCAACATTTCGAGTACAACTTGCATAAAACGAGTCTATCATGCATCCAGTAGTAATATAAAGTCATTTAATGATATATATTTAAATAAAACTTGTTGTAATTTTTATGAAATAAATCGAAATCGACCAAGACCACTCATGGTGTGTGGGTCATGTAATATTGGACACACATGTGACTTGATGATGACCATTCATGAGGTGTGGCCCATCTTTCATTGGATTCACATGTGATTTAAGAGACATCATCACCCTATATTTGATCCAAAATCCCAAAATTATTTGGTCAGGGTTAGAACACTTACGAACTTTTTTATCTGATGGTTCATAAAAAATGTGATAGCGTTTTTATATACAACTTTAGTGGTATGGCTGTAAAGGAGATCCAACTGTTCTCTTCATTCACCATCTTCATCTATCTTGATCCACATTCAAGTTCACGTTCACCTTCATCCACATTCGCATCCTTTCAGTCACCTTTACGTGCATGAAGTTGTTAAAGTCTCGGTTATGGTGATAGAAACAGATATGCATATGTAAATGAATACATGTGAATGAATGCGATGAAGACCCTGTCTCTCTTAAAAAAATACGAAAGTGTCCATCCTTTACAAAGAACGCAACGATCAGATATGTTGGATTAGCAGAGATCAACGCTCAAAACTGTTCTCACCAAGGTCTGAACCTATCAAGATCGTGGGATGATCATTAAAGACCTGATGAATCATGAACATCATATTAAAAACAGATAAAAAGTTTCATTTAAGCAGTTATTTTGGACTATAATAACAAGATTTCTCTCTTTAACTTTTATGGTACCAAAGAGTCTTGATCCATGAAGCACGGGACCAGGTTCATGTGTCAGGTGTCATACATATCGAGTGTCTGGTTGTGTTTTGAAAAAAAACAAAAATGGGTGTGTCAATATATCCTATATGAAATATATTGCGTGTTAAATATAGTAACATATAAAAGTGTTTGAATTCACATCAACAGTCTCTGAACCATTACAGATAGAAAAAGAAACAAAAAATACCAACCATAAAAGACTAATAATCACATCAAACTACAAAATAAAATAAAAACAAAACAATATTTTTTTTATTTAGTTAGTTATACCAATATTTGGTAAACATAAAATGGTTGGGTGATGTAGAAACATACCCACCTTTTATATATATTTCTATAAATATCTCAATTAATTGGGTTGCAAGGGTTGTACAAATGCATAAGGTTGTAAAAGAAATATACCCTATATATATATATGTATATATATAAAAGCATTTAAAAAAAGTGTAGCTAAACTGAAGCATTGGTTAACTTTGATAAAAATAATAGATTTAGTTTTTATTAAAAATGATATCTTCAAATATTTTAAAATAAACAAATAAAAGGCAAGTGTTAGTGTGTGTGTGTGTGTGTCCATAGTGCACACTGCACAGTGCATATACACAAATTATAAATTGCTTATAATCCAGTACCTTCCCTTAAAAAGCTCTCACCACCATTTCTTATATATTCTCTGCACAACTAACTCTAGGGTTCATCAATTGGAACCCCTTCACCTCCACTTTGTTATTTCTTTCTTCCCAACCTGAACCATTCTTCTGTATATTCTTGGTGAAATAAAGCTCAAACACACAATTTCTTATAAAACCCACAAGTTTTATTATATTTTCTTGAAAAAAGTTGAAATTCTTGGGAGGGTAAAAATGGTGGTGAAGAAGCCAAGAATAGTGATAATTGGGGCAGGAATGGCAGGGCTGACAGCTGCAAATAAGCTCTACAAATCCAGTGGTTCAAAAGGAGCATTTGAGGTGTGTGTTGTTGAAGGTGGGGATAGAATTGGAGGGAGGATAAAGACCTCAGAGTTTGGTGGTGATAGAATTGAGATGGGTGCTACTTGGATCCATGGAATTGGGGGTAGCCCAGTTCACAGAATAGCTCAAGAAATCAATTCCTTGGAATCAGACAAGCCATGGGAGTGTATGGATGGGTTTCTTGATGACCCAATCACCATAGCTGAAAATGGGTATGTATTAAATCCATCTCTTGTTGACCCTATCTCAAATCTCTTCAAGCATCTAATGGATTTTGCTCAAGGAAAAAGGAAATCAACTCCTTTTGGAATTGTGAATGGTGGGAATGGAATTGAGCATGGGAAGATGAGTGTTGGATCTTTCCTTAGAAAAGGTCTAGAGGATTACTGGGAACTTGAATCAAAAAAAGAAAGAGAGGAGGTGAATGGGAATGGGAATGGGAATTGGAATTGGAATAGGAAGTTGTTAGAAGAAGCAGTTTTTGCAATGCAAGAAAACACCCAAAGGACTTATACAGCTGCTAACGATTTGTTGAATCTTGATTACAATGCAGAGAGTGAATATATTATGTGTCCTGGTGAAGAAATCACCATTGCCAAAGGCTATTCAAGTGTTATAGAATCATTGGCATCTGTATTACCATCTGGGATCATTCAATTAGGCAAAAAAGTTCGAAAAATCGAGTGGCAGCCTGAATATGAAGTGGGAATTACAAAAAATGGTCATGATGGTACAAGACCAGTGAAGCTACACTTTCTTGATGGTACAACTCTATCAGCAGACCATATTATCATCACAGTTTCATTAGGTGTTCTCAAAGCCGGAATCCGCGAATTCAATGATTCGGGTATCTTGAAATTCCATCCTCCACTCCCAGATTACAAGATTGAAGCCATTTCAAGACTTGGGTATGGTGTTGTTAACAAGCTTTTCTTGCAACTAAGTCCTGATTCCTGGGCTGATTTTGACCGATTCCCATTTCTACAACTGGTATTCCACCAAAGCGATTCCGAATTCAAGAACCCGAAAATCCCAGATTGGATTAGGAGGACAGCTTCTGTTTCACCAATTTATAAGAAATCCAGAGTGTTATTATCTTGGTTTGCAGGTGAAGAAGCACTTAAGCTAGAAACACTTCCAGATGAAGTGATTCTTGATGAAGTTTCCACAACTTTATCGACCTTTTTGTCGAATTCACACGATTCCCATCAACAATCCAATGGGAATATGATCAAAAACTCCTCAAAATTGAAACTTTCTAAGGTTTTGAAGAGTCAATGGGGGAATGATCCACTCTTTATGGGTTCATATAGTTATATTGCAATTGGATCAAGTGGTAGTGATATTGACACATTGGCTGAGCCATTGCCCAAATCAAGTGATTCCCCCCAACTTCAAATCCTCTTTGCAGGGGAAGCTACACATAGAACTCATTACTCTACAACTCATGGCGCTTATTTTAGTGGTCTTAGAGAAGCCAATAGGCTTCTTGAACACTATCATTGTATGGATTAGAACACTATGGAGGAGGGTTATTTTTGTCATTTCTTTCTTTGATTTCTATATTTTTTGAAATACCCTTTTCTCTAGTGACTATCATTCTCAATGTTGGGGAATGAAAGGGAGAGATGGAGACATTTGCAAGATGGGTAGTGAATGAATTATAAAGAAGCTTCTTTTTTAGTTTTCTATTGCACTTGTTTGATCTCCTTTAGATTTTGTTATTATGTTTGTAATTATCTTTTAAGTGAACCGTTTTCTCGATATCTGAATCCACATTTCTGAATTCAAGCTATGCAAAAAGGGGTTAGTCTATCTTCGCTTAACCCCTTTCCCGATATCTGAATTCAGGTTTTGAATTCGAGCCATGGAAGAACCCTTTTCCCAATATCTGAATTCAGGGTTTTTGAATCCGAGTCATGGGAAAAGGGGTTAGCTTATCCTCGATGAACCCTTTTCTCGATATCTGAATTCAGGTTTCTGAATTCGAGCCATGGAAAAAGAACTCTTTAACCGATATCCGAATTCAGGTTTTTGAATTCGAGCTATCGGAAAAAGGGGTTACCTTATCTTTCGCATCTCAAAATACGTTACATTTAAAGATTAAGATTATATTTAAGCGAATCTTTTTTTCCAAAATTGAAATTCATCATTGAAAACAGTGTTATTTTGAATTCGTATTATCAATTAAAAACTATATGTTGCTTTAGCTTTAAGAATTTTGAGCTTTGGAGAAAAGGATTGGCTTATTGTTATAGTTTGAATAAGCTCACGTGGAAGATAAAGTGGAAGTGCTTGTGACGGAAGGTTTAGATATCGTTATCTTAATGGACACGAACCGACGAAACCGGCACTTTATTGTTTGGATTTTTCAAGCTTTTGTGTCCCTTTTTTGTCTTTAAGTTGGTCTATGTTTTCTTTATGTCTCTTATTGACAAAAGACTCAATAGCTTCAAGAAATACTGATTATGGATAAATTATGAGAAAATAAATTAATTATGACGCATTTCGGCCATTACTGTAATATTTTCTTAGTTTTATTTCAAGTTCTCCAAAACTAATGATTTGTTTGTAACAAAAAGATAAGTACGACTATATGACAAGTCAGATATTTTTTTTATAAAATTTGGAGCAATCAGTAGTTGTAATTATTGTAGCTATGATGGTTGGAACGAAAATATTTAAGCTTTCCAAGTATAATTTTGTAATAATATTTTAGCAAAAGATAAATTGACAGTATAGTTTTATACTATTTCAGACATGTACTTGAACAAGAAATCATCTATCTCTATATCTTTTAGGGATCTATTTGTTGACAGCTTAATGAGTTCAATGAGACTTACAACTTATTCGTTGAGCTATACATGACAGTTTGGTAGTGATTTAATGATATAAAAAGTGCCTTATTTACTAAGACATAACTTTATGCAGAAAGCCAAGTCTGTTCCAAACCTGTCACTTATAACTAAAACATGTTTATTCCATCTATGAAAAACCTTCTAAAACAAAAAAACTTTTCAATCTATACAAACAGATTAATCCATACAGACAACTTATATTTTTGTATTCTGATTTTTGCAAGGTAGAACAACCATATTTGAACCAACCATATGTGGTTCAGTTACGGATTTCATTTTTTTTTTAATAAATCAAATCTTGGCTGTTGAACGGATTTCATGTTTTTTCAACAGCCGATTTGATTTGAATTTTTTTAAATCTAAAAATAACATCGTTTTAGGTTTATATTTTTCACAATTTGAATTTTTCAAAATATTTGAAATTTTTTGATCTTTCGCCTATATATTTGTAAATACTAGAAGTGTACTCGCGCAATGCAGCGAGATATATCGTGATTTTAATATTTCATTCTATTCTTTATTTCAGTCGATGTTATAATATGACTTTATTCTGTTAGAATTCAATGATTATCCTAATTATATTTTAGATTTTTTATATTTAAAATGAGATTTTATCTTGTATTTGATTGTGTTTATCTGCAGTTAGTTACACGAATTCAGATATGGGATGAAATCGGATAGGGATGAAATGTTTAAGAGTTTTAGCCAAATGCTTTATAATATAGTATATATATGTTAATTTTCATTTATCTTGATTATTTGGTAAAAGAAACAATAAACAATTTATTAAGGATAAATTGATCATTTATTATCATATCTAGTTTTTATCTTAGCAAACGTTCAATAATTATTCTAATTATATTTTAGATTTTTTATATTTTAAAATGAGATGTTCATTCTCTATTTAATTATGTTTATCCGCAGTTATTTATACGAATTCAAACATCGAGCTTTAATAAGTTGTACTTATGCATAATTA
>NC_037544.1:37245217-37261893 GCF_001531365.2 Cynara cardunculus var. scolymus | reverse complement strand
TATGAGATGAAATCGGATAGAGATGAAATTGTTTAGGGATGAACGTGTTTAAGAGTTTTAAGAGTTTAAGAGTTTTAACCAAATGCTTTATAATATAGTATAGATATGTGGTCAGGTTCAGGGAAAAGCACAAAAATTGAAAAACTGAGGAACACTCTATAACCATTCATATAACAAGTATGCATACTTGCATACAAGTAATTTGTAAGAAATTGGTCCGGTATGGACATGTGCATGACATTATTACGAGATGAATTATTACCAGTAGAAACCAAAAAACAACTTCAATTACTTGTATACACATATACATATAATACAGATAAATTATTACCAGAATGTTTCCCAATTTTATTTTATTTTTCTCTATATATAAAAGCTTAAGTTGTGGGGTAGTTTGTGTAAGGGCATATTTGGGGGAACAAAATTGATTTACAATCTACAGTCAGTGTGCCCAAATGTGAAGGGCGCTGTTGCTTTCATTGTATAGAGGACCCCAAAGGATGTATGCATATTGCATGGAATGGGACCTATCATAAGCCCATGGGTCCTACACTACGTACTGCTAGATCTCTAACTCAATCGGACGGCTCTAAACATCTCTATTTGTCTTCATTCTGTCTTAGACCATCCATCCTATTGGTCATCAACATCTGGGGCTGATTTCATGCTGCAACATTGTACTGCTGTGGGCCTTCCCTCATCCTATAATGGGCATCCTCCTGTAAAAATCGGTATATCTAAAAGCATCTACTAAGATTTGTATATTAAATCCATTTTAATTCATGTTTGATTTGTTGTATTATTCGGATTTAAAATCTTAGGATTTAATTAAAAAAATTTAAATATATGGTTTTGAAATTTTTAAGGAGTGTTTGGGATTTATTGAGATTTTGTAGGTTTATATGCAATAAGATTTTTAAAATGTTAAAAACATTTGTTTTGTAATAATCGATTAATAACAATGTAATTCAATTATTTTTATGATATTTATAATTCTTTTATAATTTATCTATAAATAATGAAATTCAATTTTATTTCAAATCCTACAAATCAAATACACTAGTGATTTCAAATCCATTTCAAATGTGATGTCTGATTGGTTTGAGCTTGACTCCAAAGGTCAAAAGTACTAGAATGTCTCAGGTTCAAATCCAATGAGGAATAAGAATCCCCTTGTGGCCACAGAGGTTTAAATACGGTGACTCCGGACTATCTACAAAGCATGTGGTCGCATTGGAATTAATCGGCTCACATAGCGGGTTGGATGTCCAGGTTAATAAAAAAAACTAACTACAAACACCTCAAAGAAAATATATTATTGAATTTATTGTGGTGTCCTAAATATATGATTTGATTTAAGTAATTGATTATTAATCAAGATTTAAAATCCTTTCAACAAAATATAATTTTATAATCAAAAAAATGATAAAATAAAATATTAAAAATGTATGAATTTTGAATATAATATTGTTTCAACAAATTGATTTAAATTTGGAAATTGAAATTAATCATACATATCCATTACTTTTAATTTGTAGGCTACTTTAATTATAATATTATTATACAAACTTAAATATATGAAAAGAAAAGATTATTCATTTTATAGTTTAAATTTATGCCCTATTTTGCATATTAAAATCCAACTTTTATTCTTCCTAAAGTTAGATATTATATATATATATATATATATATATATATATATATATATATATATATATATATATATATATATGAAAAAGTAAAGAAGCAACACCACTTTGTTGCCACCATGCAATTGGGTGCTTTCTCTTCACTTTTTGGGTTCCATTTAGGTCTATTTATGTAGCATTATTTTTTCATTGAAAATATAAATTTTATTTTTTTATTAACCTAGATATTCAACCTGCTATGCGAGCCGACTAAACCCAGGGCAACCACCTGCTTTACAGATAGCCCGAAATCACCGTATTTGAACCTCCGTGGCTACAAGAGGATTTTTATTTCTCCTTAGATTTGAACCTGGGACCTCCAGGTACTTTTGACCTTTGGAGTCAAGCTCAAACCAATCAGGCACCACCCTTATGGTTGAAAATATAAATTTTAGAGGTTATTTATAATGGAAATTGACTCAAATGATTATTTCTTACATCTAAATTCGTCTTTTAATTATTTCTTTCCTGGATTTATCAAAATCTCTCCACAATATTAGCTAAAAAGCAAAATAAAATAAAATTCAACACAAATCTGCAATTGCGCCAGCTAGGTCCACAATTACAATGGTAAACTGGTTGAATTTCAAATTTTTTTTCTTTAAACTAATATTGCGGACCTAGATATTATGAAAGTAGTGACATTTGGGTAAACCTGGGGAAAAAATGGTTAGGAAACCAATTTAAATGTGAGAAATGATTATTTGAGTCAATTTTCCTATTTAGAATCACAAAAATAGAAATGTGCATTTAACGATTGTTTAAGAACATCCTCAAGAGTTATATTATAATCTTTTTATAATTGAATATGAAAAACCAAATTCTAAAAAAAAGTCAGGTACATCCAACTCCAACAGTTATTCTATCTTATCAATTCTAATATTGATTATATTAATAAAATATTCAGTACATTTTATCATAGCTATTGGATAACACTATCGGTCATCAAAATGGATTGTTGGTAAGTGTCAGTGTCGCTTACCGAGTAAAAGTCTTCTCTGTTTACTTATCAAATAAGATTTTCTCTTATCAGGGTAGATTATCAATCTTTGTCATTCTCACGACCCCACCCACTAAGATAAGCAACACATGATAAACATTTAGTGAACGATTCCTAAGTGTTTGATGAATTAAGAGGTGGTTGAATGGCAAGCCAACAGCTGGTCGTTTGAACCATGAAAGTGTAGCGTTCCATAACGAAGTAACAGATTGGTTTGATAACTTCAAAACCAATTTACAATCATTTAGAAAATTATGGGTATTTTACAATTTAGAATTTTACAAAAAAAAAAAAAAAAAAAACTTACTGATCTCATTTTTCATCAATAACAGAGAGAAGTTGTCATAAAATCCCCTAAAAACATCATTAATCTGATTAAGAAGTGAAAATAATTGAAGAAAATTCAGTCATAAACATTAAAAGAAAATATAAACAGCTTACTATAAATATTTATAATTTTCTCTTCTAATTTTAATCAAAAATACATATTTTTAATAATAATGATATATGATATTTTGAGGTAATTTAGTTACCAAAATTATGTAATTAATTATTATATAGAACATATATAATTTTGGTTTTCCAGTATATTTTCTTAATTTATTTTCGAAGTATATAATATTTAATATATAATAAATAGAACAAATAAACTCATACACCCTCCTCACCGTGAGGTTTGAACCTCTGACCTTCTAAAAAGCCAAAGACTCACGTACCGCTAGACTAAAGACCGTTTAGTTTTTTTCTTAAAAACTGATAACATATATAAAATAATATTGTTTTTAAAGCTGTAAATCACAAAAACAAAATCTAAATTTGTCTGGATTTGCAATTTGTTGCTTAGAATTCAAGGCTTTTGATAATATATTAATTTTATCCTTTTTTTTTCCTAAAATTTTGTTACTTTAATCATTTTATATTTAATATATTAAATAAATAATTGTATTATTATTATTTTATTATTGTTGTTGTTTTATGGTAATGATTCCCAAGTGTCTTTAGAAGACAAAATCTACTCCAAATGGCCCCTTTGGTGATATCAAATCTTAGATTACTCTCACCACATACACAAGTCACCATGTTTTTCGATCAAAAAGTTGTTTGATTGGTTTTTCATTAAGTTTTATATCGATGAAACTGTTTGTATAGGCTATGAATGTTTTTGCTGAAAGAGGTTTTTCATAGATAGAAGGAATGTGTTTTTCTTTTAATTGGGAGAGACAAGTTTGAAAAAAAAAAAAAACTTGACTTTCTACATGAAGTCCTCCTATAAACTTATTGAATAAGTCACTTTCGATATTATTAAGTTACTAGCAAATAATCATTTATAGTTGACCGAATAAGTTGTGACAAACAGACCTTAAGATATATCTGGTAAATTAAATTTTTATTTTGATTGTTGACTGATAAACTAGTTTTTGATATATAAGTTAATTATTAATTGATAAGTTATCTGATAAAGTAGTCACGTTTTAGTAAAAAAAAATATATAGCTAAGAAAGTAAAGAAGCTATATTTTTTTTTTGATTAACCTGGATATCCAACCCGTTATGCGAGCCAAATAATCCCAAGGCGATCACCTGCTTTGCAGATAGTCCGGATTCACCGCATTTGAACCTCTGTGGCCACAAAGGGATTTTTATTTCTCCTTGGATTTGAACTTGAGACCTCTTGGTACTTTTGACCTTTGGAGCCAAGATCAAACCAATCAGGCACCACCCTTATGGTTGTAAAGAAACTATATTACAATGTAAAATGACTGGTTTTTGGTCATTGTCTATTGAAACACTATACACATGAAATTGTGGAGATTCGGACCTTCAGGTACCATAATAACCTACCTGTTAACCACTTGAGATAGGATCACGACAACGGACTAATTTAGTGATTCGTCGGAATTCAGATATAATGTGAATTTCAATGAATTACATATACTTTATAATCATCTCAGATTTCTGATAATGGAAAAAGTTATGTCTTTCTTTTTCCCAACATAGATATACTGGTTTTTTTTGAAGAGGTACAAATTTAAAAAAGCCGAACTTCATCTCATAGCTGGTATATCATAAGTAGCTGATATATAAATTTATACAGATTCTCTTACAACCTTTAATAATTTTTTCCAAAAAGAAAAAACTATTAAACACATAATATCTACAAATAATTACAAAATAAATAGTATGCCATTATTAAAGTATTATTAAAAAGCACCCAATCCATGATTTTGTTCTTACAAATTAGTACAAAGTCATTAACTTGGTTCAACCAATGAGTTCATATGAAGACAAAACTAGTGATTTGATACTCTATTTTGATGACACACTCTACCAAGGTTAACAATGGTTTTTGGGTGCTCAAGATCTAGGTATCTATTTCTTGTGATGTTAAAAGAAATCTTGTTGGGTTGAGGGACTATTTCTATGGATTTGACACGTTTGTGGCAGATTGTGTTAACAGGGGCGGACCTATGAAAGCCTGAGCAAGGTCTCGTGCATCTGTGCAACTTATTTTAACAAGTAGAATTTTTTTGGGGTATGAAAGGTGCACTCATTAAACTTTGAAGGATGTCACAGATATTAGAAATACAAGAAGCATCAACAAAAAAAACTGAAAAAGTCCCTGAAATCAGCCAAAAAATTAAGCCTCTCGAAAGCAACCAAAAAACCCGAAAAAGTCTTTCGAAATCAACAAAATAAACTTGTAAAAATTCCTTGAAACAGTGGAATTCAGCTAAGGGACATCGGTTGACCTTGCAGGCCTTTGATCCACCTTAAAGGTGAACCAGCAGTAAAAACCATGGGTTTGTCGCTAGTGTCATGATCAACGATGTGATGAGGAGGGGCGGGCCAAAAAAACACCCGAGACTAGATATGACAACTTACATGATCTTAGATACGAGTTTGGGGAGACGCATGACTAAGATAACAAATTGTGTGCAAGGGATTTTGGCTAATGGAGACATGGGAGAGGGTGGAAAGGTAAAGGGTAGGTTGGAGGAAGGTTAGCGAGTCTCCAACGAGGTATCTGAGGCCTCGTCTAGCAAAAGGAGGCACATGTGCAACAATCACTTTTACTTCACGTACTTGAATTTAGGGGTTATTTGGTTGGTTTTTCATTAAGTCGTGTATAGATAAAGCTGTTGGTATGAATTAATCTGTCAGTATAGATTGAAAAGATTTTTCAACTGTTCGAAACTGCATTTCTTTGAATTATTTATAGAGGTTTTGGACCCAATAATTGTTATGGCAAGGTAAGTAGGACCCAATGCTCCATGAGAGGTCCCTTTCCATGCACATGCAAACATACACAGGGACACTTTTGCCCTTTCTATTTGGGCACACTACATGTATCTCCTCACACTACGCATTGTTCCCCCCAAAATATGCCCTTCAACAAAAGGACATGCCTCCCCTCTAATTATAACTCAATCATACACACACACACACACATATATATATATATATATATATATATATAGGGTTTGGTTATGATGAGAAGGGAAGTTTTGTATATATAGAGGGAGGATCAAATGAGAATGCTAGCTATTTAAGAGAATACGAAAACAACCACATCAATTGCAAAATCACATGTGAATGTAGAATAATGGCAACAACAAAAAAAGATGTACAGATGACTTTGGCCATGTCTTCAAGTAGCGGGGCAAAGTTGCGTGAATGTGATGTTAGTATAAAATCACATGTGATTCGACAGTTTTTGTATTTTTTAAAATAGATATTGTTCTTGTTTGAACCCGAATTTGTATATATACTTTCATCTACCTACAACTATCTTTATGTATCCTTTTTTTATCATCATGACCGAAAGTTTAACAAATTTATGAATGTGAAAGTGACTGTAATTGAAGATAAAAGTAGATACATGTAGTTGAATACAGTCAAGATTAAGTGAAGTTGGATTAAAAAGTCAATTCATCCAAAGACTCAAAATTGTTCTCACAATTCTCATAATAATTGTTCTAACATGATATCAAGTCTATACAACGTTTAATTATTTGACATATAATTTATGAAAACGAATAGGAGAATGCTCATCTTGGAATAGGCTTAGAGTATCCACAATATTATCTTTTTTTTTTTCTCAAGTTTTTTCACAGGTTTTTTTTTACGTCATATCATCGTTAACTCAACAACTCAAAAACCTTAACATATTTTCTCTATGACAAAAGCCTCTGTTAAGTTTTTTCATAGCTTTTCAGGGTCCCATAATTTTAAATATATATCATTTATATTCTTATTTATAAAAACCAATATATTAAAATTTATATAAATATATATTTATTTATATCAAGAAAATATTATTACTTTAATTATAAATTTATTTAAATATATTGATACAATATATATTTTAAATATAAATTTTTATGATAAAAAATATGCCAAAAATTGTTCAAGAAACCTTAAAAATTCATAAAATTCTATAAAAATCGGATGATAAAAAAACTCTTAATTTTTTTTTTGTATAAGTAGTTACAACAACAAAAATATAAAAAATAGAATTTATAAAATTTAGGTTTTTTCAAAAAAAAATCCATAAAATTTGTACAAGAAATGTACAATTTTTTTTATTAATTTAAATGTATACGAAATGTAATTATTTAACATTTATTAGTTTATTAATTATATTTAAATTATTAATTAAATTATACTAATAAATAAATCTGATTAAGAAGCCGTTTACCTAAACACTTATCCGGTAAGCACTTACCAGTAAAATTTAACACTATCGCTTATTTAACGGACAAGATCTTATTCACTAAAACGCAACAATTTATCCCAATAAGCATTAACCATGATAAGAGTCATCGTCTTCACTTACTGGGTAATACTCGAGATTCTTGTCTTCGCTCTTACGGGGTAAGATTTTTAGTCATTGCCATATTCATCCAGTAAAGTAAAGTGACTTGGTAAGCGCTTACCCGAATAAGCGTTTGGTAAACGACACCTAAATATAAAACCTATATAAAATTCTATAGAATTAAAACTGATGAAATACAAAAAAACGTATGAAAAACAGATCATACAGTTACGACTTCTAACGAAAAACCTCATTAAGAATCTTACATCAAAAACCTCGATAAAACAAACCTTCGAGGAGTAGGAGTGGCCAACATGGCTTTGCTTGAGTAGCCAATCATGTCATAGTTTTTATCAGTAACTGACGTTTATAAACTTTATCAGATTAATGATAACTTGTACCATAATTTATGTTTTATATTTGAAGGCATTGTTATCATCCAATGACAAATTGACATGCTTCTACAATATCTGAATCTCTAGATTTTATTAAAACTTTTAAGGTACTAAATTTATTGTTGTCTTAAAGAACAAATAAACTTGTTGCCAACTTCTGATTGGTTGCTTTCTCTTTCTCTTTCACTTTAACTTTTTAAGGTTCCAATTTTAATGTTTCATGATTCATTAATTAAAAATTACTAATTCGGGTCTAAATATGTAATCATTTCGTCATTACTTTTAATCAAAATAACATATAACTTTAAAGAGAAAAATCACTAAGGGGCCGTTTACCAAACACTTACTCGGATAAGCACTTGCCAACTCACCTTACCTTGCCGGATGAATAGGGCAGAGACCAAGAATCTTATCCGGTAAGAGCAAGGCAAGGAGCGAAAGTCTTACCCACTAAGTGAGGACGACAACTCTTACATGGTTGGCGTTTACTGGATAAATTGTCGCATACGATGTTGTTTTTGTTGACTAAAATCTTACTAGGTGAGTAAATGATAGTGTTCGAATTTTACTGGTATGCGCTTACCGGATAAATGTTTGGTAAACAGCCCGTAAATTAACTAGTTTTGTCTTAATAAACCACTAAATAACCGTTTCTTGAAATGTTGTTATGAAAGAGCCAGTAAATACAAATTATCTCTGCAACTTCCTACAAAAACGGCCTACAAATCAATCTGTATTTTTTTTTTTTTGGATATTATATGATCCTTCATTTGACAGAAAATGTCTAAAAAGCAGATCACGAATACTGGATATTTCAAGATAACTTGTAAAAAACAATTAATTGGTGAGTTTTGAATAAAAATTGGTTAGTTTGGTGATTTTCTGTTTTTTTCAGTAATTACAGTATCCAATATTCATATAATTAAAATCAGTTTATGGGGTTCATAGAAAATCATTTTCTTTATATAAATAAGATTAACTTTATATAGTTTAATTCAACATGACTCTAAAAAATTAATAACATTTATAAGATTTAAACCCATTTTAATATCCAAAATTAAATATATAATCTTAAACTTAATTTTATTTTAACGTATAATAAAACAGAATCGTCTTTAGAACTGATAATAAAAAACAAAATGTGATTTTGTCTTGATTTGCAATTTGTTACCTAGAATTTATCAATTTTAATTTATTTTAAAATATATAATTTAATCATGTTATTAATTTAATAAATAAATATTAATATTAAATGAATTTAATTATTTATTGCTCTATGATTACAATTCCCAAGAGTCTTTGTAAGACAAAATCTACTAAAGAAATGGTCCCTTTGATGGTATGCAAATCTTAGATTACCCTCACCACATACACCAAGGGGACCAATATGCTTTTATTATTATATAATAATATTTATAATCATAAAAATAAAATAATTCATAAAAAAGTTATTTGTTCATTTATTTATTTTTTATACATGATTTACATGTATTTTAGATCTGTCTATTGATTATATTACAGGTATTCGACAAACAGTAAGTTTCAAAGATTATATTATAAAAGACAAGGGTGGTGCCTGATTTGGTTTGAGTCTAGGCTCCAAAGATCAAAAGTGTCTGGAGATCTAAGGTTCAAATCCAAAGAGAAATAAAAATCTTCTTTACAGTCACGAAGGTTCAAATGCGATGACTTCGGGCTACCCGCAAAGTAGGTGGTCGTTCTGGGATTAGTCGACTCGTATAGCAGATTGGATATCCAAATTAATCAAAAAAGAAGATCATATTATACTGTTTCTTTAAAAACAATTTTCTTTCACTTTTTAAAATGCATGTTATTAATCGTAACCAAAACATTAAACATCAAATATTATTACAAAAAAAATTACGCAGGGTCTTAAAAACCTCTTATTCATCTAAATTCTTAACTTCACAATTATCTGATATTTTAGTTGTTTAGACAGATGATGCATTCAATTCTTTTTTTTTTCTTATCTTTACTATGTTATAAAACCTTTACCCTGTTTTCATCTATTCTAATTCATGTATACAAACTTATTAACTTTCTACATTGAATAACACAAGACTAACTGATAAATTCATTCAAATACAAGATAAATATTGAACGCTACTGATACGGTAAACACTCTGTATATTTCAAATTTTTTTCATCAATAAAGAGCTATATTAATTTCCCATTTTGTTTACAATAAAAGTCTTACACATCATGACATTACACAGGCAGACAAACTAGTCATAAAGAAATCACTGTATACAGAAGAAATCAGATGACTAATACATCGGCATCAACTGATAGATAATCCTTACGTACGTCCCACGGATGATTCTAGCATTATTTTTTAAGTATTTTTTAAAATAAATAACTAAACATTAAAATTGAAAATTATTTTATTAAATTGGTACAAAATCATCAAGTTGGTGCAACAAATGAATGAGTCCAAAAAGATTACCACAAAATAACAAAACTAGTGATTTGATGCCATATTGGGTTTTTGGTCATTTTCTTGAATCACATCCAAATAATATGTGTATGAATAGTAGTTTAATTTTTATTAATAAATAATTTAAATTCTTGAAAATAATAATCATTTAAGATATTAATTTTTATCAAATAATGTTTATTATAAAACTTTGGTAGTACTTTTTCCATAGTAATTCTTTCTTTTTAAAATAATATTTATAAGATTTTTGTGACGTACATCGAAAGATTCTAATGCTAAAGAAATAATCAGACATCCCCTAAGTGTTTTTTTCCCGTAAGGGGACGGGGGCGTTATCAATATCTTTAAGAATGAAAGGAAAGATTGGAGACATAGGGGGCGTTTACCAGACGCTTACCCGGGTAGACGCTTACCCGGGTAGATGCTTACCCGGGTAAGCGCTTACCAAGTCAAATTACTGTATTGGATGAATATGACAAGAACAAAAAATGTTACTCGGTAAGAGCAAGGCAAGGGTCGAGAATCTTGTCCGGTAAGTGAGGACGACGACTCTTACCATAGTCAACACTTACGGGGTAAATTGTTCCATACAATGCCGTTTTGGTATACTAAAATCTTACCCAGTAACTAAGTGATAATGTTGAATTTTACCCCTAAGCACTTACCAGGTAAGTGTTTGATAAACGACCCCATACTTTTCTTTCGAAACTGGGAGGGGCGTTATTAATATCTTTAAGAATGAAATGGAAGTTGGTAGGCATACTTTTCTCTCGAAATTGGGGATGGGGGTGTTATCAATATCTTTAAGAATGAAACGAAAGATGGGAGACATATTTTTCTCTCGAAACTAGGGAGGGGAGGGGAGGGGAGGGGAGGGGGGGGGCGTTATCAATATCTTTAAGAATGAAACGAAAGATTGGGGACATACTTTTCTTTCGAAACTAAAGGATTGCTGTTATAGTCATACTCATATATTACAAGTTAGATTTCAAGAATAAAAAAAAGTATGATTCATATGTATTAAAATATGATAAAGGGTTATCAGATATCTTGTTTTAATCATCAACCAAACGGTTACAACTGATCCATCTTTCTTATTTATTAGTCAGAAGATTACAAAAATTTCATGTCGTTTTGTACTGCTTTGAAATTTTGAATAGAGAGAATAATATGAATTTTCAAATACAAATCATGTAAACGTTAAAAACTGATTTTAATCACTCATCTAGCCTAATGAATATTTGGTTTTGTAAAATATATCCATTAAATATCTCAATCATAATGAATGAATCCTGATCATATTTCATTATTTTATAATATAAGGTTTGTATCATTTATATAGTCTTTGTTTGAAACTCTCTCTTTTATCTTTTTCTCTGTACATGTATAAATGATGTTAATCAACCACAAGGGTGGTGCCTGATTTATTTGGGCTTGGGCTCCAAAGATAAAAAATGTCTGGAGATTACAGGTTCGAATCCAAGGAAGAACAAAAATCCCCATGTGGTCACGGAGGTTCAAATGCATGGCTCCGGGCTATCTGCGAAACGGGTGATCGTCCTAAAATTAATCGGTTCGTGCATTTTAAACATTTAATATATAAATAATAAAATTCCACTTATATAAGTAAAATATTGGATAGTTGTTGAGATTATCATCTATTTATATAAAAATAATAAATTTTAAATTAAATAATATTGTCCAAAAAATGAAAAGTAGAAATTAATTGATTAGGCTACTTAATAATTATTTTTAAATAAAATATTTATATCACTTATATAATATCAATTAAATTGGTTAATTTTTATTTTACTAATATTTAATTAAACAATTATCAATTAAATTGGTTACAACCCTCACCATCTACTAGTTTACTTTACACCTTACACTTAATACTTATATAATTCAATATTGTAACAAAAAGATGTAGGTTTGAGGTTGTACCAAAACATTATTATATCTAACTAAGTGGCCGTTTACTTAATCATTTATCCGGTAAGCGTTTATCTGTGAAATTCAACACTATCGTTTATTTACTGGGTAAGATTTTAGTCCACGAAAATAGCATACCCTTATTAACTTAAAACGAACAGCAGATAAAGTTTGTTTTCCAAAAACAAACTGCAGATAAAAACCTATAGAAGTTAGAATCAGATATTTAAAACATACTAACAAACGAAACAGATATATATTTAGCTACGACTTGTCCATGTTAGACATGTTCAATGTTCTCGATGAACTCTTAGGCCCAATCTATATTAGGCTCAAGTTTTGGCTAGAATAGTAAAAACGAGTCGGCTTAATTCGGCTGAAAAGTCGCAATAACTCGTACTTGGACATCAAAAACGAGCTGGCTACAAGCTGAAACAACCGCACATGCCAACCTCTCATTGGTATTCATCAGTTATCACCGCCTATATAGACGACCCATAAGCTTCGGGGTTGTTTTTTCCCCTGTTCTAGAATAAGACGAATGTGAACACTAGATACATGGTAACTTATCCAACTCAATCATAGATAACAATTACTTAATACCATTTAATGATTGAAAGAAACAAACCATTAAACTCATTAAGGAACTATTCATCAAATTCCTACTGGGTAATCACTTACCGAGTTTCACTTACCTTACCGGTAAACATGGCAAAAATCAAGAATCTTGTCGATAAAAGGCATAGCAAGGATCAAGAATCTTACCTGGTAAGTGAAGGAGAAGACTCTTACCCAGTCAACATTTACCACAATCCATTCGATGGTGGAAAATATTACCCGATAAGATAAGTGAAAAATAATGATTTATGCTGGTAACCACTTTTCTGATAAGTGTTCGATAAATGTCCACAAATACACCCTTGTGTTGTTGTGTAGGTATTCCTTGGGCTCCTCAGAAGCCCAAGTGTCTTGGATGGGTAGGTCTGACCCAAAGTCTAATATTGCAAGATGGGCTATTTTGAATTTGGGCCAAAATTTATCAAAAGCCTCTTACATTTATATTTATACAATTGTTTTATCGGTTGAACTGAAAATGATGTCACTGATATTACTATGGGGATTTAAATATGCGCCTTCGTAATTATTTTTGTTAATATACGAAAGATGATGTGGGGTTTCAGTGTGTCGTGATTGTGTGATATAAACCACCAAGGACGAACGCGAGTTTGACATAACGGCTAGATTGTAGTTGCAGATTGCACAGGAGAGGAACGGGATTGAGAAACTTACTACACACGAACCATGAGTTGGACATAACCGAATGTGAGGTAGGATCTGCTTGGAGACTGCGTTCGAGATCTGGAGACTACAACAACCAATTTTATGAAGTTGGTGACTGGTGCTACATGACCTAGGATCGCGTAGCATAGCTCCCATATGGACGTACACTATCTCAGATATATCTCCCATATGGACGTACACTATCTCAGATATTGGAACCATGTTACATGGGTTCTTTATTACTGTAGTTAGTAGATCTTTACTACATAATATTGTGTTTGTCACTTGTCTTATCGCTCAACATCTGTTAGACATATTTTGAGATCTGTTTGTTCCATATTGTTGTTGGGTTTATACACTAGTTATTTACATCGGGACGTTCTTGTTTGTCAAAGACAGTTAAATATCACCCAACACAATGCTAACTTTGTATATTTTGCCTATATTTATGACAGATGTATAAATTATAAGATAATTAAAGCACGATAGAAAAAAGGGAAAAATAAGTCATTCGTGAAGCTCTCAATAATCGTAAATTCCCTGCAATACGCCATCACCAATTGACTTATGTGATTCGTTCGATCAGTCTTCAATCTTCAAATCTGAAAAAGTCAAAATAATCTAGTATAAAACATTCAATAAGTCAGGTCAAGTAGTCGACCTAACGGCCACTAAAATCAAACGAGTTTTCAAGACTTGAAACTTTCTTCAACAAATTCAACCAACTTTTCTCATCCAGTCACAACTCGAAAGACGAGGTCGTTATAACCATACGATAAATACCGTAAATTACCCCGAACTTCGGTTTTTCGAATTCAGATAAAAAAACGACAAGGACCTAAAGGTAATTTTGAAAATATTTGTGTCATGAGAGAGTAACAAATCAAAAAACCACTGGTCCTGCCCTGCAAATCAATTTGTCTCCATGCAACTATTGCTTCCAAAAATTGCTGTCATATCCTTTTGTTTTCTACTTGCACCATTTGCCCCCACAACTTACAAATAATTGCCCCTCACAGTTTTACAGGACATATCATCCCTACCACCATCAATCATTGTAACCCTATTTCCTTTTTATTATTTTCTTCAATATTTTTCACACAAATCGGTACAGAATTAACGGTCGCCACGATAGTTCTGTACTCGTATTTGTTATAAGAACGTAGCCGTTTACAATTATGAAAATCGGAAGACCAACGAGCTCGTTTAAGGAAAAAAACGTGTTGTTTAGATGGATTTCTTATACGAAATTCAGGGTCTTGAAAGTTAAGCGAAACCGGAACTCGAGTTCTTATTTTTAAAAATGACAAAAAGACGTTACTATTGAAAATGAGCTGACGAAGAGAATATGAGTTGAATATTGCTTACTTACACCCCAAAAATTCAATAATTGCGACATCACGACACTACTTCGTGCAAACTTGACTCTTAAAGATGCCATTCTTACACTATTTTGTCTATAATAATTCGTTGAATTCTGAAAACCCTCTTTGTATGGAGCAATAACAAGAGTCAAGATCCAATCATTCGGGCTTAGATACTGAAATGTGTTTATTATAAAGAATCAAACAGATTTGATTGTTCAGTAGACCAAATATATATATATATACACACACACACACACATACAAAAACTGTATAAAACCCAGACATCAATAATGATTTCAAGTCAAAATCTAGCCTTCTTATTAGCCTCAAAGCGTCTATAACAAATGTATGCATGTATCTGACTTACACATACATAGTAGATGCAATTACGAAACATAAAAGATACAAATATATCTGTACTTACTGCGAGTCAAGTGATATACCCCACAGGTACCCATTATTAAACTGTAAATTGTTATTTTATTCTGACATGAACGTGTAAAATGAATCAGTAATTATCTTGTTAATCTGTGTATAATCTTTTAATAAGCATACTTATGGTTTCAGTGGAGACAAATATCGGATAGTCGAATTAAATACCAAATAAAATTCTTGTACGTTGTACCCACAAATCAACATAACTGAACCCGTGGGTGTACTCGTTGTCAAGTCTTATTAAAGACGATGATATCATGTCATTTTCTATGTCAGATTTCAACCTCACAATTTTTACTCTTATCCAGTTGTTGTTTCAAAGTATACACCATTTTTTTAACAGTTTTTATAATGAACACAGTATTTCTTTGTTAATCTTTTAACAATAACAGTCGCTTGTAAAATAATAATCATATCACGACATGCGCATATATATGTTTTCCGTTAAGCCAAAATGCTTTGGATCAACTTAACTTCTATTTACTGTAAGGATAATTTTTTCCTCAAGTACTGTAACAAAGGTTCCTGTAAATTTACTGTTTTGTACCCATTTTACCCCCATAAATAACAGGTTTCTTCAGTCTATATGATATTTGTTGTTTTTGATGTGATACTTTTTTTCTATTAATCATTGTATACGATATAACTTGACATCAACAGTGCATCATCAACACTTCAAGATCTATCAGTTACATGTCAAATTGGAATGAAATATAAATAATTGAACATTTTTACCCTAATTTTTGAGATCGTTACTAAATAGAAACTAAGGTCTATTTCGTTGATTGATTTGTGCATAATTAATTATTTGTTTTTCACATAAGTTTAGTTCAACAGATTATGACAATTCCTTGTAATATATCAGGGTTCATTCAAAGGAAAACTTAGTAATTTATGATAATTATGAGATCCAATTTCAACAATAAACCAAAAGATAAAATAGGAAATTAATATTAAAATTTTAATTAAAGGGCATTTTAGGTTTTTTTTTTTAGAAATCTTACCTCTCATCTCTCCGATGAATTAATGAACACCATGTGAACACAAGATACACAATGTGATACCTAAAAACAGTCGTTATTGTTAAAAAAAAACATACAAACCATCATCACTATGATAACCAATATTTTACATACAATATGCATATTGTGATTATAAATAATTTTTCTGACAAAAATATTTTTAATTATAATATACATACAATACAAATGAATAATTATTAAGATGTTACTCGATTTTAATTTTTTAGAAGTTGGAATATATATATATATATATATATATATATATATATATATACTATATTAT
>NC_037544.1:37232725-37244662 GCF_001531365.2 Cynara cardunculus var. scolymus | reverse complement strand
GTGTATATATATATATATATATATATATATATATATATATATATATATATATATATATATATATATATCATTAATGGCATTTGGCACATGTTAATGTACTTTTTGTTATCATACTAATCCGACATCACCATTAACGTTATTGACTTTTATAAGATTAATGAAAAACGATATAATTAATATATAATTGAATTAAAAATTCATTTAATATTTAAAATTTAAAAAAAAAAATAACAAAGAGAGAATGGGGGGTCTCTTGAAAATGAGAGAAGATGGCATTTTGCATCAAGGGCATGGCCCTATTAGATCTTTTCCAGCAACACATGATCACAACCTTCATTTGGACATACACACAAACCCTATATTTTATGCCACTTACTCATTCTGATTTGTAATTTCAGTCTGATTTTATTTATATTCAGATATAACTTCGTAAAAATATATCTGTGATAAACGTTCGTTTTTATCCAAACTAACATGGGCAAGACTCGGTTTAAAATGATGAATCAAATAGCTGGGGACCAGACTAAGGTAAAGGATAGAGGTGGGCTAACTCTGTAATAGACTTCTATTATCATGGTTTTTGGTCTGCTATGCTATGCTATGCTATGTTCAGTTATAATCAAACTGTTCTTTTTTCAAATTTAAAAAGACATTCTTTAAAGTTTATATGTTTCAAACTATAAGATATCTGTATGCAAATTTCCGTTTACTGTTTGATTTGGGAATGAATTGATTATAACATTACGTGAAACCCATATTGATCTGGTTTGTATATGTTTAGTTTTCTGTTTCTTTGTATTTGTTTCAACCTGACTCAAGATGGCTGTTAATTAGTTTCACGACACACGTCAGTGTACATGACACCTTGCAACAACCGAAGTGGGTACATCCACCTATGGTGGGACTACGCCCGCAAATGAATCAAGCTCGGCTCGAGCTTGCCATAGCTAACATTGAACTCAATTCAGTAGCTCGACAATTTAACAATCTTGATGTAGACTTAAGCTTCGTTTAGAAAAAAATGAGCTAAATTCATAGAATAGCAATAAATTTGACTTTTGATAAATATTTACTCAACTCGCTATACGTTATGAGCTCGTATCCATACTCAAATTTGAACTTGATAATTAAGTTCAGTTCAATAAGCGTTTGACTGATTTAAAGTTACAGGTACAATAAAAATATCAATTAGTAGTGGATAACGACATCAATCAGTATAAACGGTGGATTACGTACACGCAGAATAACTATACTAATCTTATTCTATTAGATACATCAGTACGTAGATGTGGATGGATTTATAAGAAAAAAATGCCATAACATATATCGTTAGGTGTAGTAATTAAAAATAAGACGAAAATCTGATTGTTTGAACAAGTTGGGGAGACATACGTTTGTCTTGGTTGTCCATGAGATGTACGTGACATAACGTAATTTTCGTAGAAAAATACGAAAAAGAAATCCTACAATATATTTGTGTATCTACGACTGAGAATAACATTATGTCTCCATCCATGTCTTTGTCTACGACGTGGAGGGAGTGATTCCTAGGTATCATACGTAGCCATCTTCTTTATCGTAAGTTTTTTATTTTTTACTTACGAATTTCATTAATTAATCTCCATAAAATAACCGACTTGGTAAAAAATTCGAACCTTCACAGTAAAAACATTGTGAATGTTACTTTTACAATGTTTTGCTGTAAAGTTTCAAGTGTAAAAAAGTGGTCTCCCGACCCTATATATATACATATACATATATATATATATATATACACACATGTATATATCTACACCCAATATATATAGACAAAAGATCGTGTAAAAATAGGAGCTAATATGAGAAGTATAAGGGGTTGTTTGTTTACCTCTTAATAGTTCCATTAAGAGACAATATCTGAATCGTTAAAAGGTGAATCTTGTTTAGGGAAAAAAATATGTCTATTAATGGTTCTAAAACCCTCTGAATGATTTTGTATCATGGGCCTCCCTTAACCATTAAGAGCTCTAATTTCATTGTAAACAATTATCAAACAATTATATTTCATTTTGCATTATATCATGAGAGTCTTAATTATTCTAACCATTTAATGATTTTGTACAAAACCATTCAGCAACTGTCAAACAGCCCATAAGAAACGATTTAAACTTTTGATCATTTTAATCCCAAAACAATCTATGAATTGTGTTTAAGAAGTGAATTGATATAGTGTACCTCATTAGTTCAATCAATATTGATGTAAGGGTGGAGATCTTTTCTTGCATTTCTCATCATTATTTTCATTCTCAGGAGGACATAACCCTATATATATATATATATATATATGTGTGTGTGTGTGTGTGTGTGTGTGTGTGTGTGTGTGTGGAGAGAGAGAGAGAGAATTAAGTTTATATGAGAACATTAATCAAATAAAAACCATTGAATTATATATGATTTTACACTAAAAACATTTGTAAAATCACATGTGACACACACGACTTTGCCTGCAACCTGTGTGTTGAGGGTCACGTCATTCGTACACCTTTTGTTGACTATTAATGTATAATCAAATGTGATTTTGCACGTCAATTGGTTGTTTTCGTGTTCCTTTACTTGGTTGTTGCTCTCGTTTGAATCTCTCTTTATATATATATATATATATATATATATATATGTGTGTGTGTGTGTGTGTGTGTGTTTGTGTAGGGGAGAGAGAAAATACAAATCACGCCATTAGTACAAACCGTGAAAACCTCATTCTACCAATCATTTTTTTTTTAATTATGAGTGTTGATTAGTCATTTTTATTGTTGAGGACGTTATGAACATTATTATCTTCATTCTATTAATTTTAGTAAACAAATTCATCAAAATAAGAAATACATGAAACAATTTTAACTTTTACATAGAAACAAAAATATATTAATTGATTTCATCATGTTAAACAATTTCATGAAAAGATTTTTTCAAATTAAACAATGAAATCGACGGTTTTCATATTTGTACTAATGTTTGGTTTGCATTTTGTCCCTCCGCTATGTATACATATATATATATATATATATATATGTATATATGTATATATATGTATGTATATATGTATATATATATATATATGTATATATATATATGTATATATATATATGTATATATATATATATGTATATATATATATATGTATATATATATATATGTATCTATACAAGACTTGGAATCATGTGAGACCAAAGTTTTTCGTGAGACCCGTAACACCTTCTCAACCCTTGAATTAGATCTACAATCTGAACATTCATAATCACAAAATTGTCACGAGACTTCTAATAATCACAAAATTGCCACTGTACAACTTTAGACCATTAGATCATTAGTTTAGAAAGTTAATCAATGAACATAAATTGGTCTTACGGGTCTCACAAAAAACTCTGGGTCTCACGTGAACCCAACCCATCTATACAATTATATATATATATATATAATCCAAATTATTTTGAAACTCTCTAATTGTTATAAACTATACAAATCAAACAATTGAGATATTTATAGACAACTATAAGAATTCATTTATTATGATCGAAGATATTTATAGAAGATGATCAGATTTCATTAATTACGATCAACTATTTAAATCAGGAAATAATCAAGATATTTATAAAAACATATATTCATTAGTCTAGATGAATGTTTGATATTGATTTATATGGTTTGCAACAATTAAAAGTTTGCAAAAGAACGAGACTATAAATATCTATGTATATATGTATATTTTCATGCACTATGTCAACTTTTATCTGATACGGCATTGCCAACTCATACGAATATGTATCGGTAGGTTCAAACACGGAAATTTTGTTCGGTAATTATAGACGGATTTCTGACGTATACGTAGACCATAAATTAGTATTGACGAAGGATTATTGTCAAAACCTCCTTGCTTATATGTCGTTGAAGTACTATTATTATTGATAGATCAGTGACTGATTAGTGCGTGATGGCCTCTAAATTTGTTGTTGGTCAACGGCTTCCTTTTTATATTCTATATTCTTTATAAAGTTTGACGATAATACATAGGTAAATAGTATATTTTATTGACAGATCCACGACAAACTATTTTTTTTTATTAACCTGGATATCCAACCCGCTATACAAGGTGACTAATCCCAATACGACTACTTGCTTTGCAGATAGCCCGAAGTCATCGTATTTGAACCTCCGTGGCCACAAGAGGATTTTTATTCCTATGTGAATTTGAACCTGGGATCTCCAGATACTTTTGATCTTTGGAGCCAAGCTCAAACCAATCAGGCATCATCCTTGTAATTGACAAACTATTTTTTATGTCGATTATATAGATATTGTATCAATACTAGCGGGTTTTTGAAAAGAAAATATAAAGCATAAAAATTAAATGTTATATTGATGGACAATGTATTTGTATGTATTGTGTATCGAGACATATTGGATTGTATGTATAGACTATACATGCATACACACTATACATATACTCGCGTACATACATAATAGCTAGAGGTACACATACTACCTAGCTATTCATACATACTTACATATACACATCATACATGTACATGAATACACATAGATACATACATCTATATACACATGCATATGTAATGTATATATGTGTACGTTACATATGCATGTGTTTGTAAATACTTAATTGTTTAGTTTTTTTATAACATATGTCAATAATTTAGACATTTCCAATGGATTTCGACATTATTCATTGATAACTTAAGTCAACCAAATTGTCCTGATTTCTCGTGTATGTTCTCATTAAGAATCCACGATCAATAACTTAAAATGAGATCAACCCTGCATTAGTGCATGAGACGTAGATATATTGGGGGACTTTAAAAGACCAGGTACGTAAGGATACGCATATTTAAGTTTATATAAAACTACCCCCCCCCCCCTCTATAAGTCACAAGTTTGAAATAATTAATGTTATTAATTAATGAAATCATTATCATTATTTATTAAATAAAAATTAATGCATTTTCTTTGGAAAATTCACTACATATCTGTTTCTCTATCTCCTCACCTCTGTCTGTATTAACATACAAATACGTACAATTAAATGTGAACAAAAGGTTAATACAAAGTAAACAACCTTAATAAAAAAATTTAGTATGGCGTTCACAATGTGTTCCCAAGTAATAAGTTTAGATTTATTTTTATTGATTTAATCATGGTTCTAACTAACTCGTTATGACATGTTATGGCGTCAAAGCTTGAGTTCGCCTCCACGTTAACCCCCATGGCTTCATTCTAAAACTTGGTTTGCATTGTAACGCGTTATGATGCATTAAGACTTGTTATTATGTAAGGTGTGAGGTTACTTTAATATATAACTTGAGGGATAAATGATAATTATGTACGAGGACTATATATGACTTATATAAACATAAAAAGGAACTTAAAAACTAAAACCTTAAATAGGTAAATGCTTAAAAAGAAATAACACATGATGCACAAGTTCTCAAAGTTATCACAATTTCCTGAGTTCATAAAATAAGCCCCCCCCCCCCCCCCCTACACCTATCTATATATATGTTGTCTTATGACACGCATTGAAAAACGTTGTGGCCTCGTTGTTACGCGTAAGACTTGAGGCTTGACCTCGCCACCACGTCACGCCTTACATCATTTAGAACCTTGGATTTAATTGATATTCACAATATCTTCACAAATATATACAAAATCTCATAGATTTAGAGGCGTTCAGAATGTGATCACAAACTACGTTTAATATATTTTCAAGAAAGTATGTTATGGAAAGAAAAAACAAGAGAGAAGAGAGCGATGGATTTTTAATTTATATTATATTTTATTTTTCAACTAATTTTTTAGATTTAGATTAGATCTCACGAATAATAAAATTCTCAAATGTCACCCATATATACATACATATATATATATATATATATATAGATTTGGGATCATGTGAGACCAAAGTTTTTCACGTAAGACCCGTAAACACAATTCTCAACCCTTGGATTAAATATATATATATATATATATATAGAGAGAGAGAGAGAGAGAGAGAGAGAATTAATTAATAAATAAAAGAATATATCAATCCAAACGATAATGAGAAAGGAAAGGTGAAAGTGGTCCTTAAAACACATAGACAAAAGAAAACAAACACATTACCTTATCATCACTTGTATCCCTTGCCTCTATATCACACATCATCCATCCACGCATTTAACTATTGTACCGTACAAACCGTTTCAAGCTTCATGTTTTCGAACAAATATGTATGAGAAAGCAGTTAAACATTGTGTCGATCTGAAAAGAACAGTTAAAAGTTTACGCTTGTTGCTTGAAACTATCAGTATGTGGTTGTTGTTATGCAGTTAAAAACAATATTACATCAAAAAAATTGGAGATTTTTTAGATCGGATAAAACTGAGATCGAAAATATAATCTAACTAGCATCAAGCTAACATATTAAAACAAATTAATTATGTTGATTGTAAAATAAATAAAACTGTTTGATTAAATAAATTATTTACATGAATTTTTTTAAAAGAAGCATAATATCTAATTGTAATTCTTTGTAGAAACAATATAATATGAAGTTACACGCAGATAGATAGATATATATATATAGAGAGAGAGAGAGAAAGGTGAGTTATTATGCAATCTTTTACATTTATACAATTAATACAACTCAATCTCAACTGTTCATTTAATTTGACGAATATGTGATTTCATAAAAGTTTTGATTGTTTCATAATATAAAGTATTGATCATAATTAATGAATCATAGTCATCTTCCATAAATATTCAAATCATAATAAATGTATTCTCATCATTTTCATAAATATCTTAATTGATTGGGTTGAATCGGTTGTACAAATATAATCTATGTGTGTGTAAACTTTAAATCTTTAATTATTTTTCTTGTTTAAAATTGGTTTTTAACCTTAATTGTTGATATTTTTTTCAATTTTTCTTTTTTAAATTAAAATCGGATTAAAGATAGTGTTTAGGCGCTATATATATATTATACATTTTTTAAAAATCAAAATCAGAATATAAAATTCTTGTAATTAAATTTCAGATATAAATTAAACTCTGATCATGATATATTAATAATTTATGAATAAAAATACAAATTAATGGTTTGACTTTACTGAAATTTAGGTTTTAGAACTAATAAAATACAAATATTTATTCGAAACTTTGTTTTTGTTTTTTTTTTTATTAGAACACAAAAACATCATGATTTGCTATAAGTAATTTAAAGTTTTGTACACAATTCGCTATACTATCCGACTAAACTCAAAATGCCTACTCGTTTCGCGGATAAACTGGAGTTACCGTATTTGAACCTTCATGGCCACAAGAAGATTTTTATTCCTTTCTTGGATTCGAACATGTAATCTCCCGACACTATTGACCTTTGGGGTTCAAGCTTAAATTACAGTTCTAAAATTAAACTTCTTACTTCCTTGTCTTGGTTTAAACATTTTTTTTAAATAATTATTTGAATTTCAAATTTTGAATTTTTATATGTTTTAAAAGGTGAGGTAGCCTAACCATAAAGGTGGTGTCTAATTGGTTTGAGCTTGGCTCCAAAGGTCAAAAGTACCATGAGGTTCCAAGTTCAAATCCAATGAGGAATAAAAATCCCCTTGTGGTCACGGAGGTTCAAATACGTTGACTTCGGACTATCTGCAAAGCAGGTGGTCGTCCTAGAATTTAGCGGGTTGGATATCCAGATTAATAAAAAAAAGAAAAAGGTGAGGTAGCCTAGAAAACACAAGAAAGTAGAAAAATGTCCCTAGCTTGTCACCAAGAAGTGAAGTCATGAAATGGTGGATCATGGGAAGTGAAGGTCTATCACAATGATACATATATGTGTGGCTCCAACTTTATCTTGTCAAAATATATCATTGTTCTTTCATCATTTCTTCAACTGGCACAGCATTTTGTAGATAGGGTTTGTCAATATATATTAGGGTTGTGTGGCTTCTTTTTTGCCTTTAAACTTCTTCATTGGTTGATATGTGACACAAACACAACACACACACATACATATACATATACATATACATCTATATATGTATATATTCATGTTTCTTCAACTCATGTGAATGCCCTAATTAAGCAACTACATATGTACCATTTGCTTGCTTGCTTGCTAGCTAGCTTGGTACTCTTTCTGCAAAGTGGGGTTTAATTGACACTTGGTGTGTTCTTTTTTAGTGTGCTTTTGATCGGTATAGATGACTCCGATTTACTTAAATTCGTCATCGAATGATCAGTACAACGAACACCAATTCTTGAGTCCTACTGATCACCGCAACGAACACCAATTTCTGAGCCCTCATTCTCAAGCTTCGTCCTCGTCGAATTCTCTCACTTGCCATCTTTTCTTCAACCCTACTATCATCAGTGATCAAGATGGGGGTTTTCATAGCGAACCTCAGCCATCACAACTTGAGGTAAATCAAAAATGGGGTTTATGTTTCTTGAATTTATAAGGGATTTTCTTGAAATTTTGTGTGGTTATATATTCCCAAATCAAGAATCTTTAAAGTTCAAGGTTTCTTGATCATTTGTTTCTTGAATTAAAAGGGGTTTTTCTTTGTGTAGTTTTCGATTAAAGAATGTTGTTTTTAGTTTAAGGTTAATTGATCACTTTCTTTCTTGATTCTATGTAGAGCGATACCTTCGGATCACAGGCATACGATGATCATTGTGCAGCGAATCAAGACGAGATAAGCAAGAACAATGGTGGTAGTGGGCTTAAATTTTCTTTATGGAAGAGGGAAAGTAGTTATGATACGAACTCGAACGATGAGAATCGAGTGAAGTGGATGTCTTCCAAGATGAGAGTAATGCTTAAGATGAAGAAATCCGATCATCCAAAGAAGCTAAACACTTTACAATCAACTGCTGCTACGGAAATGAAGCTTGCAGAAGATCATCATGATCATAAAGAACCAACATCATCTCCAATGGAAGAAACTGCCAACTCAAACTCAAACTCAATCAACAGCACTTCTTCAAACAACACCAACCCAATTAGGGTTTGCTCTGATTGCAACACCACCAAGACTCCTCTTTGGCGAAGTGGACCTCAAGGTCCTAAGGTATATATATATAACCAAGCTCTTGCAGACTAAACCAATTTTTCTCTTTTTCAATTGCTAAACACCAACGGGGAATGAGGGTTCGATTCCAGACATACACAACAATTGTAGCCACTGAGTTTATAAGCACTGATTTCTTACAGTTCATACTTTGCAACACCCTTAAAAAAAAAGGGGGGAATGAGTGCAAAGAAGCCATATATAGTTTGTCATCTTTTTATCTTTCTACCCTAAATCTCCATGATCTTTCTTGTGTAGTCGCTCTGCAATGCATGCGGAATCCGGCAACGAAAAGCAAGGAAGGCAATGGCAGCGGCGGCGGAAACCAACAAGAACACTTTGATCAATGATAAACCAACATCATTGAAAGCTACAAAGATTCTTCATAAAGATCACAAGAAACCAAACAATGGGCATGTCAAGAAACGACAATACTCGAAGCAAACAAACACGATGAACCCTGCGTCGCCATCTTCGTCTTCTCCGGCAACAAAGAACTGTGTCGAGGAGTTCTTAGTAAGCTTAAGCAAAAACTTAGCATTTCATCGTGTGTTTCCACAGGATGAGAAGGAAGCTGCAATCTTATTAATGGCACTCTCTTGTGGCTATGCTCATCATGAGTGACTGAATAGCGAACAGCCTCATGGATCTCTTCTTTTTCCTAATAATCAGCACTGTTTTTATTCTTACTTTCATTTTCTTTGATTTCATACAATGTTTTTGCAAGTGAGCTGTAGCTATTCAGACTTTGTAATCTTTTTTTCCTTCAGCTGTCTAAGATAGGGTTTTAGAGCTTAATTGTGTGATAAGGACTTTGAGAGATTTAGTAAAATTAGGATAATAAATTAATGAGTATGTGTAAACTATATGCATGTTTTGTAAGGATATGATGGTAATAAGACTATTCATGGATCAAGCTATTTATGTAGTTATTCTGTATAAATGCTTAGAAATTAAACCCAAAAAGGTTAAGCTTTTTGCTACATAGATATTGGTGATTAATTGCCGATAAGTTAAAAGGCACCCTATAAATCGTTAAAAGGTGAATCTTGTTTGGAAAAAAAAAAATATGTTTCTTAATGGTTCTGATACCCTCTGAATGATTTTATATCTTGTGTCTCCCTTAATCATTCAGTGTCATAATTTCATTGTAAACAAATTATCAAATAGTTATATTTCGTTTTGCACTATATCATGAGAGTCTTTTAATCATTCCGCACTAAATCATTTAACAACTGTCAAACAACCACGTAACCTAAAATTGTTATGAAAAAAATATCAACTAATTGTTTATATGGATACAATAACAAAAATCATTTATATGGTATTTTTCTTAGTTAAATCTTAAAGATTTTTAATAAATTCACACAATTATCGATCCAAAATTTCTCGAATTGGAATCAACCATTTATTGTGGATGATTAACGTTTAGCGTTGTGAATGATATGAATTGTGAATGAGGATAAAATGGTTATCACAATAAAAATCCTCGTTGTATATGTGACACGTTGCTTAAAATATATGTCAGTTAATATTATCTATAATTAAATATATATTGTACATATTAAATTTAATTTATAAGAAAAATATTCTTTCGTTAAAACTTTTAAAAGATATTATATTTTGAAAATTAAAATTAAATGTTCATATATAATTTCTCTTATTGTCACATAAAATACAATATTTTCTTCTTGTAAATTTATAATTTTTTTTTTGTAAATCAGTAATCATCACTTATAAAAGTATTAGGGTTCGTTATCAAACGCTTATCCGGGTAAACATTTATCAAATCACATTAGCTTACTGGATGAATATAATAAAAAAATAAGAATTTTACCCAGTAAGAACGAGACAAGGACCAAGAGTCTTACCCGATAAGTAAGCGCTTACAAGGTAGATTGTTGCATATATGATTTCTTTTTTAGGGTCTAAAATCTTACCTGGTAAGTAATTTATAGTGTTGAATTTTACCGGTAAACGCTTACTGGTAAATATTTGGTAAACGACCCCTTATTTTTAGTTGTATTCATATATAATTTATAAAAAGATTATTTAGAGATTTTATAAAATTAAATTATTTAGAAAATAAAAAGCAAGCAAAAACGACAGTTTTTGGGTACTTCGTTATCGTCCTGAGAACTGCATGCAACGGTTGCTGGCATCCAAAAAGTCATTGGGTACTTCGATCTCCATGTGGAAGAGGGTCCGAAAATGGTTCACAACAAGCCATGCACTAATGCACAAAAATAAATCATGACCTTAATTTAGATTCTATATATATATATATATATATATATATATATGAGATAAGATTTAGGGTTAAAATCGTAAAAAAATAAAAAATTGAGGAACACCTTAATTGATACTCGTTCATCCGGACGGTATGTACATGTGTTTTTTAAGCAATTTGTCCAGTATTCAATGTGCATAACAAACACACATGCATAAAAATCAAGTAACAGTTTCAATTACTTATATACACATGTGGATACCTTACAGATGAATGGTTAATAGGGTGTTCTTTAGTTTTTCATTTTTTGTAGGGTTTTCCCGACCTGAACACACACACACATATATATGAAGAATGATTCAAACGAGAGTACATTCATTTTATGAAAACATGAGAACATTCTTTTACTATTGTCAATTACATATAACATTGAAGTTCATCACATGTGATATCAAAATAGAGACGTGGGCGACATTCCAACGCATCACTGGATCCACTCATATGTGTTATCACATGTGATAATAGCGTTCTTGTATTTTCATAAATGAATGTGTTCTCATTTGAATTTCCACCTATATATATATATATATATATATATATATA
>NC_037544.1:37206871-37225666 GCF_001531365.2 Cynara cardunculus var. scolymus | reverse complement strand
TACAAACCGTACAAACTTCATTCAACTAATCATAATTTTTTATTTTGTTCATTTTTTTGTAATTATAAGAGGTTGATTAATCATTTTTATTGTGGATGATGTTAATCATGGATATTATCATCTTCATTATTTTAATTTTAGAGAAATACATGAAACAGTTTCATTAATTTTAGAGAAATACATGAAACAGTTTCATTAATTTTAGAGAAATACATGAAACAATTTCATTAAGTAGTATATGAAACAATTTCATAACCATATATGAAACAACTTTATCAAAAAAATATTATATGAAACAATTTCACAAGATTAAACAATTTCATGAAAAAATTTCATAAGATTAAACAATGAAATCGACGAATGAGAGTAATTTTTACGGTTTTTACAAATTGAAGTGGTTTTCATTTGATCGCTCATCTATATATATATAAGGTTGTAAAAAAAATATACCCTATATATATATATATATATATATATATATCCCTTCATAACCAGTCTTGCCTTGTAATTAACAACCTTCCCATCTCCATTTAGCAGGTCTTAAACACCCATTTAAACCCTATTTTCGTTACAAGTTCCTAAGTTTTTTTTTCAATACGCGTCTAAAATGTTATTTACAAAAATTATATCACACTACGGGATATAAAGAGAAATACATTTGAAATTTCAAAGCAAAACACTGTGAAGATAACCTTTATAGTGTTTTTGCTGTGAAAGTTCAGATTTTTTTTTTTACCTTCACAACATTTTATTATGAAGTTTCAAGTGTAAAAAATTTATCTCACGAAAACAGTTTTGTCTCAAGTGAACCCAACCCTCTTCTCAAATATTCATATTTGAACTCTATAAAAATAATTGATGCCCACCTGATAAACACGTTCAAATGCATAGTAAACATTGAACCTTGAATTATATTAGTCGATTCACAGTTCAAAAATTACCATAGAATATTTAAAAGCAAGAGGAACTAAGAATAGAGCGAAACAAAAAACATGATTCAATGGATGTTTGGTTAGAGGCATTAAACAGTAATTAATTTAGGATTCAAAATAAAAGTAGTTGTTTGATTTTATATAATATAATGAGTCTATTCTCCAGAAGCCCAAATTTTCATTCACGTTAAATTAGAAGAATAAAAATTCATTCTTATTTTCATTTCCTGTCATTTTCATTCTCATTTTCTTTCCTGTATTTGAACTAAACAACCTCTAAATATCCAAATTCTCAGTTTCATAATTGAAATCTATTGCACAACATTGCTCGAGTATTAAACTAGCAATTATAAACATATAAATATAGGATTGGGTTCACGTGAGACCAGCATGTTCCACTTTTTTACACTTAAATTTTCACAGCAAAACTCTGTGAAAGTAAAAAAAAACGAAACATTCACAGCAAAAACACTGTGAATGTTACTTTCACAACGTTTTGCTGTGATGTTTCAAGTGTAAAAAAAAGTGATCTTATGGATCTCACGAAAACAAGCTGATATCAGGTGATCCCAAGTCTATAAATATATGATTAGCAATTAACTTTTTGGAATATTTGATTGAAAAATATTTAATATTGTAATTTGAAGGTGCATTGTTCATGGACCCAAGCCCATATTTCAAGATGAACTCATACTCAGGTATGGACTTGTAGTTTCAGTGGGCCCATCTATATTGAAGTTTTGGGCCTTTGGGCCAACTTATTGGGCCCTAAGAAAGCCCACGAGAGATGGAAACGTAAGAGAGTGATCGTCGTCGGCGTCGTTATTGACAAAGAAACAGTCGCCGAGATTTCCATGGATAGATCGCCGACGCCACCGCCCCCGCCGCCGCAACCACCAAAGGAATCTCTTGCTCGAGGTTATAAATTCGTCTGGCGTATTCTTCTCATTTCTAACCTTGCTCTCGGAGGTCTGTCTACCCCTCTTTCACCCTCTCTTTTGACGCAATCACAGCTTGTTTCTAAATACTTAAGCATGCGTATTATTATTCTTCTTATAATGTTCGATTATGTTGATATCATGAATAGATTTAGGTAGAAGGCCATTTCTAGATGATCTTAGGGTCCCTTTGGTTGGTTTTTCATCAGCAGATAAACTGGTTTTTCATTAATCTGTCTGTATAGATCAGAGGGGTTTTTGTTTGGGAGGGTTGTTCCAATGGAAGGGGGTTGTTTTTTAATTGGGAAGGGGCATGCTTGGAAATTTTTTGGCTTTCTATAAAAAGCTTCTCCTGGAAGCTTATTGAATAAGCCACTTTCTATATCATTAAGTCACTAGCAAAACATCATGTATAGCTGACTGAATAAGCTGAGTCCCGTTAAGCTTATTAAGCTGCTAACAAACATTCCCTCAGGGCTTAATGATGAAAATCCTAGAAGTTTATTGAATAAGCCACTTTCTATGTCATTAAGTCACTAGCAAAAAGTCATGCATAGCTGACCAAATAAGATGTGAATCCCATTAAGCTCATTAGGCTGCTAACAAACAATGCCCTTAGGGTTTAATGATGAAAAGAAGTAAACTTACGGTTTAGGTTTTTGTCTACTTTTTGTTTTAGTTCGTATGATGGTAGTGTCAAGTGTGTATGTGCTTGATTTGTATACATCAAGTGATAATGATGGAATGAGATAATAAGAAGTTTTGGAGCCATTTGTGCAACTCATTCACCTGCTGAGAATAACTGATGAAGTAGCTGAACCATTCAGTCAAGTAGTGGAGTAATGCCTCATTGATCTTCTCCAACACATTTCACCTCACCCATGTCTTAGAGCCCATTATGCAAGATTATGTTGTTCCCAAGAAAACTCCCATTTAGCTTACACTTCACAATGGCAGTGATTTCAAGTTTGTTGGTGATAATTACAAGCATTCTTAATCATTCTGAGAATTGGAAAGTTAAATCTATCTTTGGAATGGAGATATTGCATAAAATGTCAAAACTTCTCTAGTCATTATGTAGCTTGTTTACTACGTGTGAGTAGTCCATTTTTAAGAACCGTGTTGATTCTGGTGAGAAGTTATGGTGAGAATGTTAAGAAGGGATCTCCACCCTTGGATCAAGCCTAGTTGAAGATCAACACTAATGAGATATTGAGATGCACCGAGATTCACTGGAATTCCAGTGAGAAGTGCAAATTCATGGGATGGGAGTGAGATTAAAAGTGATCAAGGGTCCAGATCCCTTCTTACACTTCTCACTTTAACTCTTATTCTCACACGATCCTTCGTCTTTAAGAACCTCCCAGGTTTATGGGTGGTTTTTGAAATCATGGCAATGATTTTATTTATGGACGTTGTTCCCGTTAAAACCCTAGGCATGTAATTATGAAATAAACAGAATGGATCATTGAAGTTCTATTCTACCATGTTCTTACTTTGAGAGTTGCATGTCAACTCCTGGTAAGTGGTTCAACGACTAGGCTAGCACCAAACACCGTGGGTTCATTTCTAAGGGAACCCTTAGCCCGATCATCCAGTTTATTCCTATGAATCCTATCTTTGCAGGTTCAAAATCCCATTTGTTCGCCTTAATTCTAGGATCACAGGTACTATTTTTTAGATCTCTGTCCTCTACCTTTGATGTTGCCATTTCATCCTTATGTTATATATACCTAGACGAAGGATCGTGTGAGAATAGGAGTTAACGTGAGAAGCATAAGAAAACGTAAGAAGAGATCTGGACCCTTGATCACTTTTAATCTCACCCCCACCCATGAACTTGCGCTTCTCACGGGAATTGATGCAGTGAATCTCATTAGTCGTGATCTTATTATAGGACAAACTAAAATTGGAATATTGGACACTTAGGGCCTGTTAGCAACTTAATGAGCTTAATAGGATTCACAGCTTATTCGGTCAGCTATACATGACTGTTTGGTAGTGGCTTAACGATATAAAAAGTGGCTTATTCAGTAAAATTCTAGGGGGAAGCTTTGTGCAGAAAGCCAAGTTTTTTCCAAACCTGTTCATCCCAATTAAAGAACACGCTCCTTCCATCTTCGAAAAAACCCTCCCGAACAAAAACATTCACAATTTCTACAGACAAGACAGATTAATCCACACAGACAGCTTTATTCATACAGGACTTAATGGAAAACCAACCAAACAGCCTCTTATTCCGGAATTTACCCAACAATGTACATTTGTATTAATCTGTAGGTAATAGAAAGTTACTGGTTTCTCAAGTGATCCCACATATTACAATTTTTTTCATACCATTTGTATTAACATTGGTTTATTTGTCAAATTTGCAGCATACATATTTACCAGGCCAAGAAAGAAAGAAGCAGTGAAAAAGGATAAGAAACCTACAGAAATTCAATCTGCTCCTGAGATAAAAATCATCCCTGATTCCGAAGGAGTTGTCGCTACCCCTGCCTATGACCCCGAGAATAAACCAATCCCGATTCCCGAAAACCAATGGTCGAAACCGTTCAAATGGTAGTTACAATAGCTCGAGAACATACCCCCGGGATCCAGAACTGTTTTTAGTTTTTACTCTTCTCCAATGGTTTCTCCCAGCTCATCAGTGGGCTCGACGATTATCCAATAGCCAAAACTATAGCCTTAGTCCTCTTTGTTTCTAGCCTCAAATCTTCTTTTCTTTTCTTTTTTTCAAATTGTTTAGTCTTTTTAGCAAGATTTCTATTTCTCCCACTTTTTGCAAGCCACGGTTTTCACGGAAACAGTTGCTCTGCACTATAGATAGAATAGATGATAGGTCTACAGACGGGTTTGATTTTCTTTGGTTTGGTACCACAAAATCTTGTAGGTTTCGTTTTGATCTCGAGTTCATCACTTTTGAATTCTTGACCTTTATTCAAACTCTTCAACTCAGTTTCTTCACGGAAACAGTCGCCCTACTGATTGTGGCAGAGTACAAGTCTGTGTACATCCCAACTCCTTAGACCCTACATTTGGATGAGATATACTGAGTTTGTTTGGTTTGATTTTATTTAAATTTTGCACCGTTTACAAAGATTGTGAAGGATGAATTGTATCGACTATTTCACCTTGACGGGTTTAACGTAGTCATCGGTTAATGTGGAAATCTTCCATAGATGTTTAGGTTACATCTCTAATGAGGCTAATGTTTGAAGGGATTCTTGTTGAGGGACAAAGAGATGTGAGTGATTGTTGGTTTACATTTTGATGGAAAATCAATAGTTCTGCTTCATGTTTCATATTATTATCATTAGAGTAAATTACGTTTTTCGTCCCTATGGTTTGTTAAAAATTTCGGTTTCCGTCCTTGTGATTTAGAAATTCTGGTTTTCGTCTCTATGGTTTACAATTTATTTTTGTTTTGGTCCCTGTGGGTTACAATTCTTTGCTGTAAAAGTAGCAATAAATTGTAAATTATAGGGAATAAAATTGCAATATTTCAAAACCATAGAGACGAAAATCGTATCATAATATAATCTTGTCATTATTTATATAGTTTGGTTAATTTTTGAGAACCCTAACCTGGGACGCGGACCAATTTAGACATTCACATACTGACCCTTTGAGGACCAATATTGGTTAGGACCGTTAATTATAAATGAGCAAGCGGGTTAACCGGTTAGTCCTTAGACCGGTTCCATTGCAAGCCTCTAGTAGCCTGAACCGGTTACATATGGTTAGGACTGTTGATCATACATGGCAAACCGGTTAATTTATACCATTCCTATCCTCCAGTAGCTTGAACTGGTCACTACGTAACTGGGATGAGTACAAACCGGTCTTTAAGAGCAAAAGCAAGAACCAATCAACCTATGTGCATTTGGTACGTGAGAATTTGATGTCTCAACTCTTATATTTGGTGCGACATCAAGAGGGAAAAATAGGATTGGGTGGCACAGATGGAACATTTTCCTTCCAAAATAGGTGGAACAAAAAGCAAAGAGATAAGACAAAAGTAGTAAATCATCAAACTATCTGTGTCAAATTAGAACCCTTAAACGTTGCACAATTTCTTTCACCTGCTTACTTCACTCTCGTTTGTTTTAGTTTTATCTCATTTGTGTCATTATGTGTACCAAATGCACATTTATAGCAACGGGGTTCCCTATTTTCCGTTTATTTATTTGATTATAAATACCTAAAAAGGTGTTTGTTTTGGTGGAAGGATTTATTTGGAATCGTTGGTTTGTTTTTAATGTAATAACAAATTATAAAAATAATTAAATTATCTCTTATTAATTGATTATTTGAAAACAAATGTTTTTAACATATTTTAAAACATTATTATATACAGATACTATAAAATCTCGTGAAATCCCAACCATCCCCATAAGATTTCAAAATCCTATGTTTATGTTTATGTTTATGTTTATGTTTAAGGGATTTCAATTCCAAACAATCCTGCAAACCAAGCATGAAATTAGAATGTATTTAAATTCCAAATCCCCCGAATCCATTTCAATTTCATTTCTACAAGACAAATGGACCCACCTTCTAAAACCCTAATACCCTAACTAACAGGTCCCCTTGACCGATCAACCCTCAAAAGTCAAAATGGTGTAACAAATTGGACCGGCTAGAAATTGGGCCTTTTTACCCATTGTTATCGAGGAATTTGTTCAGAAATAGCGATTTTAAATATTTCTAATTCTAAGAAAGTGACAATAAAAACCCGGTTCTTGAATATTTTCTTCGTACTTGAATTAAATCAACTCTCCATAGAAGATGGAGTGAAGTTATGGAAGTTCATAAATGGCAGCAATTTCATCGCATCCCACACTTACTATGCAGCCATCGGCGGCATCCGCTTGCTGATATCCGGCATTTCTCAGGCCGCATTCCAAATTCTATACCAAGTCGATGGCTCCACGCTACGAATTGATTGGCTTGCCGTTTAGTTTGGGGAACGGGTCCTGTTTGCTTAGAACTGCCACTTTGCTCTTGTGAGCAAAGTACCCTTTCACCAAATTCTTGTATATCAAAATCGACATTATGCATTCAACCTGTGAGAAAAAACGGTTGTCAAAAGTTCTGTATGACCCATCATCCTCTGGAGCTTCCTCACTGTACCAGTTTCATGGTCATCATGTGTCTCACAGGCAGATGGGTCCAGTTTCATGGTCATCATGTGTCTCACAGGCAGATGGGCTGGAATCAAACCTTCGACCTATCAATCATTCCGCAAGGATGTACACCTCCCTACCCACCAGGCGGCAATTGACACCAGAAAATTGACCAAAATAGTCAAACTCTCGACTTCAATTCATTTTATAGCCACTTTTTATGAATGTTTTTTCACTTTTTTCTAATTAAAAAAAAAAGAATAAAGTATGGCTTACCCATTTGCGTAAATGTAGTTATTTAATTACACTTTATACCCTTACAATTACAAATTAAATAGCTAACCATAAGGTAGAAAGTGTAAGTATTAAAAATAATTCTATGTGAATCTGAATTTAATAATATGATTAAAACCAAAATTATTCAATATTGAGCTCATTTTGAACGTGTTGGCGAGACAATTATAATGGGTAAAATTTGTAAAAAAACGTATTTTTTTATGTAATTTAATTAATATAATAAGGGTGTAAAGTGAAAAATGAAAAAGTAATGGATATAAAGTAAATTAAATAACTAATTATAAGAGTACAAAGTGCAACTACATAACTACATTTTTCTTTTTTTAATTCGGGCTATAAAGTGAATTAAAGTTGAGGGATTCGCTATTCTGGTCAATTTCCCGTTGACACTTGATTCATTCTCACTGTCTAGAATTTCCTGTTTTGTGTCTCCTGGAGCAGATGAGGGGTGTCCGGAGTCGAATCCCAGAACTCCCACTCATTCTGCAAGGATGCCCACAACTGGAAAAAGATCGATCGAGTCCGTTGAAATGAAATATGTTTTGATATGCTAAAAAAATCCTAAGACATAAAGTTTTTGATCGGATCAAACCGAAAGACCCCTTAACTATTATGAGGGTTAAGAGAACAAATCACACTTTTACCACTAAACTATACCTTCTTACCTACTAGGCTAAAGTCGTGGGAACAAGGTTGTCCAAGTTGACACTTATCATCATCTAGAATCTCATATCGTGTGTCCCTGAGGCATGAGGCAGATGGGTGGTGTCCAGAATCAAACTCCAGAGTTTCCCTACTCATTCTGTCTAGAATCAAACCCCAGAGTTTCCCTACTCATTCTACACAGACGCGGCACCTCCCTACCCACTAGGCTAAAGCCGTGGGCACGGCATGGTCAAAGTTGACATATGAATATATGATTCATTCTCTCTTGTCTGGAATTTCCTGTTTTGTGTTCCCCAAGGCAGGTGGGAGGTGTCTGGAGTCGAACCCCATACTCCCACTCATTTGCAAGCATGCCCACCTCCCTACCTACTACGCTAAAGGCCACGGGGACAAAGATGTCAATTATCACTGTAGAATTTGTCGTTTGTTTGTTCATAAGTTTGTGGGTAGAGGTAAGGTACGCGTACATCACCCCTCTCCCTCGGGCGTGGGAGGAAAGACCCCTCCTACAGATGGGATTCATTTTCGGGTTGGTTTATATGTTTGTGGGACCCGTCTAGACTTGAGATGGTACCGCGAAAGGAACGAACACGATAACGGTATAAACAAAAAAGAAAAGAAACTTACCTCATCCAAATCCATCTCCATCTCAAGCCATTTCAATGCTTTGACAATCACTTCTAACTTGATCTGGTGTGCCTTACTTGGGTCCTTCTGCTTTTGGATGATATAGCTGCCACAACAACACAGAGTAAGACAAACACCACTTTATCCTACAAAATCCGTCCTTTCGGATAATATCTTTCGGTATTGAAAGCTTACATTTTTTTTACCAATCGTTGGTACACCTGAAGCTCTAGCTTCTCGAGGACAAGATAAACACCTGATCTCAAGAATCTAAATGGAACATATTTAGCTTTCAGAAGAGAGAATTGGCTACACCTATAACAAGCTAGAGACATACCGGTCTTCATGCTCCTCAAGCGCTTGTCGAAGAAGTCTGAGATCACCTCTCTTCATAGCGAGTACGATGTCATTATACTGTAACACCACCAAAAAGTTAAATATAAGTATATCTCGCTCGAAAGTAGGGTATGGGGGGTAGAAATCGTAGAATGTATGTAGAACTTTTCCTCTACCCCAAAGGGGAGAGAGGTTGTTTCTATGAAAACTCTGACTTGCGAATGAACAAAAACAAGACCCACAATCCCATATTCATTTCATGGTTTGGCGTCCCATCCTTGTGGTTGTAAGAGCATCTCCGACAGATTCTTGATAATTTCTCAAGCAAAGTTGAAATCTCCTAAAAAATTACATTCATCTCCAACAATTTCTCCCTTTTGGAGATTTCAACATAAATTACACTACTAATGTATTAAATAGTTTTAATATCCCAATGAAGTTTATACGAAATGATAATGCATTCAACTTCAGCGGTGGAGCGTGCAACAATAAAAAACATCTCTCTCCCTTCAAAATTTAATTGTGATAATTTTCAAATTTGGAGATTATTATACTCTCTCCTATTTTCTCTGATTTGGATAAAGTTTTGGATGATCTGTTGGGGCGAAAAAAATAGCTTAAAAACTCCAAAATCTTCATTTTCTCCAAAAATATGTTGGAGATGCTCTAAAGGACCAGCATATACATAGTATGAGATTAGAACAAACCAATAAGTGAAATGGTGTGAAGGATTATGAGAATACCTCAATCAGATTATACTTCTCCAGGAGTGATCTTTTAGGCAAGATCCCTATTGAAAGCTTCACAGGTACTAGATATTTCAAGATCATCCTGTTTTAGAAGAGTTAAAGAACCATGAAAATAAATTTTGCAACGACAGTCCACTTTCTCGTTCACATATCTTCCTTTCGTTAGCTAGTTAGTTAGTTACTCGCCATCACTTGAAGGGTAAACTGGGAAAATACACAAACTCTAAAGTTTTTCTATTGTTTGTAACTTTGCTTTTAAAACTAAACCACTTATCTAAAATTGGAAACAAAAACCTTGCTTATCAGCACCAGCGTTAATTATTAAATGTTTGTTTCTATCTTTAACTGATCTGGGAATTAATCTACTCATATTCATCAAGATTCATCTCCATCATCATGATTCAATTTGATCTTTTTGGTTCTTTGTTTTGATTTGGAGACAAATCCTTTTGCCATGGCTTTAATCCATCATCCGGGTTCACAGAGGCTGTTGGCGTCTCTCATCCACTCGTCCCTCCACCAAACCCCATCTTGGATTCACATTTATACTCCACCCAACGACAGAACTGGGTTAAAGATGAAGAACCCAGATCCAGGTTGAAGATGATGAAATATCGAAACAAAGGCTAAACTAAAATCTGGATCATAGTCAAATCAGGGTTTCTTCTTTGATTTATTCTTCAATGGTATTGATGGGGATGAAGTTTTTTTTGGGTAAAGGGGACGGAACCCCGGAAAAATTTATTCAAAAACTAAAACAATACAAGCTACGAGGGGCATACCCCAAGATGGGGATGAAGTTAAAGACATTGGAATTTTCATTTCTAATTTAATATAAAATTTCCGGTTTTAAAGAAAAATTAAATTAAGTGGAATATTCCTAATTTTGCCCTACGACTAATGGAGCTTAAATTACATTGACAGCCAGCAACGCAAAAAAGATATTTCAACCGATCAAAGTTCCACAATTTGACCAAAACTGCTCATTCTTGCAAGCTGAAATGTTTCTCTTTTGGCATTTTTGCAAGAATGACAGTTTGCAACGAGAAGCCAAGTATAAGGGTCGCATAACTGCAATTGTTAAATGCACGGCCAAATGCAATTTAACATCAAGTCAAAAGTTATTTTAAAGAATTTATATCCGATCTTCGTATCCCAAAAATTAGCCAACAACTTGCAATAGCTTATACAAGCCAATGCTCTAAAAAGTTTATATGCACAAAAAATTTCATGCGTAAGTTACGGTTACAGGTCATGCAAAAAAATAAATATTTTTATTAAAAACCATATGCAGGATAAGAACATGTAGCAAGATGTAAAACCTACCTTATGTTTGCTTCACTTTGAGGATCGCAATGCGTTAAGGCATACGATAATTTATGATCAGCCTGCAAAATAGAAAAGACAAATCTGTTAAGATTGAGCAGCCAACTAGGAAGCTCACTGGCGCAATCTACAAAATGCTCAAAAGTTCAATAAAACACGAATATTACATATATATCAGAAGCAATCAAATGAAATAGAAAATAATAATTGCTTACGGACTTCCATGGTATCTTATACTCCATCCCAAAATAGATGTCCACAATGAAAAAGACACAGTTTTAGGGATGTGTAATTATTACACTTTTAACAAACTAAAGGACAATTTTACCCATAATTATATAGAGATATTTTCACCATCTCATAACTAACGGTAGAATGTGAAAGTAGACATTTACTTTTGAAAGTGGGATAAACTAAAATAGTAATGTAGACACTTATTTTGGGACGGATGAAATAATTAGAGTCCGAAATTAGTAGGCATGAGAATATTCCAGGCTACTTATACTCAATTGAAATTATGATATTTTGGGTACAATTCAACTGAAATTTTTGGCAGCGACCAGGAAGGATATCCGGTAGTTGAGACAAAAAATGAAGAACCGGTTACTGAAAAATCCATCCCATGTTAGTTGGGCAATGTGAGAAATTATCTTGCAAAATAAGGCAGCTGATGTATTCAAGAAAACATTACAATTAAGCACAAGTATACCAATTCCAACAAGAAGATTACCATCTTGAGAGTACTTACAAGTTGGGCTAAAGGGATGTTTGGTTGGTTTTCCATTAAGTCATATATGGTGTCTATATAGATTGGGAAGGTTTTTGTTTGGAACAGTTTTTTCATAGATGAAAGTAGTGTGTTTTTTTAATTGAGAGGGACATGTTTGGAAACAACTTGCCTTTCTGCATAAAGCTCCCCCTAGAAGCTTACTGAATAAGAACTTTCTATATCATTAAGCCACTACCAAACAGTCATGTATAGCTGACCGAGTAAGCTGTGAGTTCCATTAAGCACATTAAGCTGCTAACAAACAGGCCCTAAGTAACATACATAATGGTGAACTGTGGATTAACTTACAGCTGAAAAGTTTTCATTCAGCACTTCCAAGCGACCAGTGTAGTACATGTATGTTACCTGTAATGAAATACAATTAAATGGTCAATTTTAGTTCTAGACTAGTTTCCCCACGACAGAACATCTTAAGTATGTTGAATACGTGATCTGTTACCTTATCCCTGACAGGAAATTCCTCAAAATCAAATATACGAGCAGTTTCAATGCTTCTTATCACACTTCGGCAAAGATGAACAGTGCCCAGCTGCAAAATTAGGTAATGACTTTTACTTTAGGTCACTTTTCCCTACCTAATATGAACAGACCTTTATTACCATGAGCCAAATAGTATGGTTGTCTTAAGTATTTGAAATAGGTTGTTCTACCAGAAAGAAAAGGTAGTTTCTTTAATTTATCATTCTTTGCTGATCGAAAAGGATAAAGAAGAAAACAGCTTTTTATAGGAAGCAAAAACATACCAATCTCTTCCTACGTAAATTGCGACAACACCCTTTGGCCTACATCTTTCAGAGTTCCTCTGTGCATTTGAATATACATGAATATATATAGGGTTAGGTTCAGAGGAAAACCGCAAAAGAGATATGAAATACTGAGGAACAACCCAGTAACTGTTCATCTGGAAGGTATGCACATGCATAAAGGTATGCACATGTGTATACAAGTAATTCGTAAGCAATTTGTCCAATATGCACATGTGCATAACATGCACACGTGCATAAAAACCAAAAAACAGCTTCAATGTATTGTATGCACATGTGCATACCGTCCTGGTGAATGCTTAATTTGAAGTTGTCTTTTGGTTTTTATGCACGTGTGCATATAGGACAAATTGCTTACAGATTACTTGTATGCACATGTGCATATCATGCAGATGAACGGTTACCAGGTGTTCATCGGTTTTTCATTTTTTGCGGTTTTCCCTTGAACCTAACCCTATATATATATACACACACACAAACTTTTGGTAATACTTTTTGTCTTGTCAACATTTTTATGAAAAACTGAATCTTAGATGAACATCATTAAGATGGACCATAAAGCTCCAAACCTCGTGCATAAAAAGGCATCTTTGCAACTACACAAGATGCAGAAATTTAGTTTTTGGTCTATCCTTTGGTATTATCCCATAATCAGTATAAACTAAAGTAGAAATCTAAAAGATATATTGACAAGAGAAAGGTTAATTTGCAGAAGTGAGAATGATGGATATGGGGAAAAAGGATCAATAGGAGAAGTGTCACCTTGAAATAAACTTTGAACAACTGGCAAGTGACGTATAGCGCCCCAACACGTTTTGGTCCTTTTCCCTACAATGTATAAACAACATTCAAGCACTTCACTATAGAAAGCATGAAACATGCTTGTAACCACAAAAAGTGTTGTGGGTTAATAATTAGATGCAAAGTAATGGAAGTGGGTAGTGAGCAGAGACGGACCGAGAAATTTTTCCAAGTAGTGGCCTCATTTGACTAAGAAACAAATATAGGAATATTTTCACAAAATCATCATTGGTGTGTTGGTTAGTTCATTGCTTTTCATATGTGAGAACTTGTGTTCAAGTCTTCTGTTGCAATTTTTTTTCAAAAACATAATAAATCTGAAATTAAAAGCTAAAAACTAAGGGGGACGTTTGGTTTGATAGAATGGTTTTTAGGGATTTGGATTTTGTGGAAGGATTTGGAATTGGAGGTATTTGGATTTGGAATCTTTGATGTGTTTGGTTTGTATGATTTGGAATGGAATTGAATTCCAGCATTTATAAATAGTCTATAAAAACAAATATAAATAATTATAAAAATAATTAAATTATTTTTATTAATTGATTATTACAAAACAAATGTTTTTAACATATTTTAAAACATTATTATATACAAATCCTACTAAATCCCATGAAATACCAACCACCCCCATAGGATTTCAAAATCCAATGTATTTCAAATCCATGAAATCCTTCAAACCAAACATGGGATTGAATTGGAATTCAATTACAAATCCCTCCAAATCCATTCCAATCCTACAAACCAAACGGGACCTAAGACAATGTCACTAACGAGATTCGAACTCGGATATGGGATGGAAGAAAAGCCTTGCAAACCAACTCTACCAAGGGAAACTTGTGTCCTCATTGTAGTTTCAAAATGGTGGCACACAACAAATTGATTTGGTGGCACTTTTCACGACCCTATGATTTTTTACACTATGACGGAGGAACAAAGCCGTGGCACGAGCCACCACATAAACCACCCGGGTCTGTCCCTGGGTGCAAGACTCAGACTCTCCAGGGAGATCTTTTGTGCAATGAGTTGACAATATGATGCAGAGTAACGAAGTGAAAGAAACACATACAGCAAGAACTCCAAACACTTTCATGAGGAATGACCCAGCTGCCTTTAGTTTCTCAGGAGTTTTTCCATTTGAAGCCAACTCTCGGTCAGCCTGTATACATTATAACACACATTCAAAAAAATTCCAAACTGCAATATAAATCACATAACAAATAACTGCACAGATGAGGCTGAAACGTCGATTTTTCATGTTTTTAGAAAAGGTACCACCTAGGAATTCTACGTTACTACCAGCTTGCATTTTTACCCCAACACAACTAATTTGGGATAAAAAGGCTTCTTTTTTTGGAAGGGTATCCAGGGCTACGCCCAGACTAATTCTGGCAAATTGGGACCGTAAAACATCAGCCCTGATAAACTCAGTGGATAAAACGCTTCTTGTTGTCTCTCATTTCCATTTTTGTTCACTTTCTGGGATTAAGAGTAACATGATAACATTCCTTACCCTCTCAGCAAGAACCCTAATTTCATATACAACTACATACAATGCTTCTAACGCCCATGCTGACTCCCAGTTCCGGAATTCCTGAATGAAAGCACTGAATAATTTCCCATATTAGCACACCATCAATACGATAGAAGTTACAAAACAAAAGCAAACAAATGAGAGCTCAAATTAGGCACGAAAAATACTTTGCAGATTTCTCAAACGCCTGGTAAGATTCAGCCAAGTGCCCGACCCTATAACTCTGCATAGCTCGAAATAAAGGAGCTACTATTTCCGCATACTGAGAATACTTATCGGCTTGCCTGATCAATCTGTTAGCATCCTGCATGCATAAACGTTTAGCAACAATATTCTTTATCAACACACTTGTGACAAAAAAGGAAAAAAGCGGCAAGATACAAGTTTTCTTCTCACACATAAACACACTCGAATACACACAGCTAGATCGATATCTAAATTATTGCACATGATTTAGAAAACATATATAGTGCCACTTTGACTGTTGTGCTGAAACTAATAGCTCTCTGATGAGTAATTGATGCTGAATTATTTGGATTTAGAAGCTATAACAGTTACTCTAAAACATATTTTAGATGTTACTTTTTTCTTAATCGGCAAATCCCTGAGAAGGCTAGAGAAGATGTTCAATAATGATGATTCAGTGACCACTGGGTCATATTGGGTTGATATTCATATCCTTGCCACACAAACTTAATGCTAACTTTGTAGATTCCGAAGTGCGAGTAAAATCCAGTGGGGAAGTCCATTCCGATTACCAAGGCTAGAATTGTGTTCAAGTTTAGTGATTGACTTTTAGAATTATCATACTTGGTTTTCCTTTGCAAACTAACAACCATTAGTTGCAAATATGACAAAAAAAACAGTACAATTGGCAAGAATGAATAGCTTTGGTGGAAGCATAAATGAAAAAAGTTTTCACTTTTTGTTCACAATTGGTCGTTTTTACAAGTCAATGTCTCAAATTTGTAGCAAACAATTGAGTCACTGCACTTGTAAAAACGACCAATTGTGAACAAAAGGTGGAAACTTTTGCATTTATGCTTCCACCAAAGCTATTCATTCTTGCTAACTATACTGGTTTTCAATTTTTTGTCATTTTCCCAAACTATGATTGTTAGTTAGCCAAGAAAAACTATGTATGACAATTCTAAGAGTCAATCACTAAACTTGAGGCCAATTCTAACCTTGTAATTGGAATGGACTTTCCCAACCGAGAGTTACAATGCTTCCAAGGTCAATCGCACCTTTAAAATTCGAACTATGGGTAGTTTTGAAGAATACAATTCCATGGATTTAGAATTGATACACATTAACATAATCTAACAAAGACAATGAAAAAAGCATTCAAAATCACAAAAGAATCACCAGAATATGTATAATTACTTGATACCTGAAAGAGATTTAGAGCATCGGCGAGTGCGAGGAAAGAAGATGATTCAGAAGATAGAGAAAGAAGATGTTTGAGAGAGGTTCCGTCTTGGTACGAAACGACGTCGGCGAATCGATTCAAATACTCGGTTATCCTTCTGTGTGCTTCTCCCATGCTCATGTAGGACGCCATTGTTAACGATTATCCTGTACAAGTCTTCCTGAATGAAAACTTCAATTAGGGTTCATAAGACATGGAAAAAGGGAAGAAACGAATTGTAGAAATTGCTTTGAATTTGGCAACGACTCTTTGTTTATGAACATCTAGCCATGGTGGTTTATGAGGGTTTCAGTGGGGGAGGTATGTATGACCAATGGGGGTGATGAGTAATATAGAGTAAATTACATTTTTGGTCCATGTAGTTTGTTTGAAGTTACAAGTATACTCCATATGGTTTATTTTGTACATTAACAGTCCCTGTAGTTTGTATTTTCTTACGGATTTATCACTCGCCTAACTTATAGAATGAATAATGAACGATATATGCATGGAAAACAATAATGGGAAATCTTTCTCTTTCTTTGTTTTTTTAAAGCAAATTTTAATTAAATATGAGAATCAACCGGCAAAATAGGAACAAAACTTTAGGGTAGGGCAAGGACGGATTTATAATGGTGTATACGGTGGCACGTGTTATTGTATTATTTCTTCGTCGAAAAGTAAAAAAAATTAGGCTCATAAAAGGTGCAACCATATTAATTTGTTGTGTGTGATCGTATGTATTTTGAAACTACGATTAGAACAAGTTTTAGGGGTTGTATGACGGTTGTTGAATGGTTTGGTGCAAAATGATTAAGAGGCTCTTATGATATAGTGTCAAGTGAAATATAATTGTTTGGTAATTGGTTACAATGAAATTAGGGAACTTAATGGTTAAAGGAGACTTATGATACAAAATCATTCAGAAGGTTTTAGAACCATTAAGAGGCGGGTTTTTTTTCTTGTCGAACAATATTCCAACTCTTAACGATTCAGAAGTTGACTCTTAATAGAACTATTAAGAAACCCATTGGTATAGTTGGTTTGCAAGGCTTTTATTCCACCTAGACCTAAGTTCGAATCTTGTTAGCGTCGTTTTTTTAGTCAAATGGTGCCAACGTTTGAAAAAAAATCGTATATTTGTTTCTTATAGTCAAACAGTGTCACCGTTTGAAAAAAAATTCCCTATTTTTTTTTATAGTCAAATGGTGTCACCGTTTGGAAAAAAAAAAATGGGTCCGTCCCTGGGTAGGGAAGTCACATGCTTACTATGGTCCGAATAAAAACACAACTACTAGCTATGTTATAGGCAATCGTGTATGCATACCGTTTGATGAAAATGGTAAGAATGTTATCTCTGAGATGTAAAAGAGCTTTGCAGTCTTGAGTAATTACGCCAAACTATGAGTTCAGTTTATGTATTGCTTCTAAGGGTTTAAATCATTGTCAAACAGTCTGTTTTGGCAATTACTTGATGTAACGGGTTAGTATTGCTCCGAGTCAGTGCCTATTTAACTCTGATTGCTTCAACAATTTCAGGTTGCACCATTGCTCTTTGTCTGCCTCTTCAAATACATACGTGTGAGAAAATTATTTATAGGTTATTTAATTGTTTAACTACAGAACTGGGATTCATATACTGCAATTAGAAAATACATATAATACGTGAGAAAAGTGAAATAAATTCCAAAGATAATCATTTTCCTTTCCAGGTAAACTTAGGTGGCGTTTGGTTTACGGAAATCTAATTACACTAATCAAGTTTATCTGTACGTTTGATTCTTTCAGTACATAATTCCAGTTTTATTTTTCATTATATCTTAAAAAAGAAAATTATTCACATATATTTACTCCAATCACGTTCTTCCCACCATGATGGTCGTCACTGCACTCGGGGTTTAAGGAGGGAGGTAACTGACATGAGATTCAATCGGGAGGTCGTATGTGTATGTATATATAATATATTTATTCAAGAAATAAAAAAATGAAAAAAAAAATACCCTTGATTTAATGATGACTTTTTGACAAAGTTGAGGCGAATGACCAAATTCGTAAGGAAATTTAAATCATATGAGCCATCAAAACAATACAATAAAAAAACACATAAACGAAAATGTAGTTTACTCTAAAGTTTCAATTTGAATTAGAGACGTAATTCAATCATGCAATAGTTTGACAAAAAATACCAATTAAAACTGCACTGTAAAATTTCTAAACAACCCAGTTTTATGCCTTTTTTTGCCATTGGATGAACACTTATTGTGTTTATAACTATAGAGCGTGGTTTGATTTACAAATCCAATCATTTATACAAACTATACAAACCAATTAATTAGGATATATATATATATATAGGGGAGCGATCAAATGCAAACCACTCAATTTGTACAAACCGTGCAAACCGCATTCAACCAATCATAATTTTTCATTTTGTTCATTTTTTTGTAATTATGAGAGGTTGATTAATCATTTTTATTGTGGAGGGTGTTAATCATAGA
>NC_037544.1:37186533-37205576 GCF_001531365.2 Cynara cardunculus var. scolymus | reverse complement strand
ATTTTCTATTAGTCTATTAAGGTTCGTAATCGTTAAACAATATTTGTAACCATTATTCTGTATAATTTGTATTCTTGCTTATTTATTTAGTGTTTTGACAATGTTTTATTTTTTATTTCTAAATAACAAAATTTTAATATTTTAGGAAGCGGGTACCCGGAACCGGAACTGGTTCCCGGCGGTTCCGGTTCCGGTTCCAAAAATTTAAGAACCGCTCTAACCGGTTCCGGTTCCAATATCTCAAGAACCGCCAGTTCCGGTTCCGGTTCTGGTTCTTGCCAAAAAAGACGGGTACCCGCCTATGCCCGCACCTACTAAAATATACATTGAATCTGAATCCCACAGTTTCCGAGTTTACAAGTATCTTGTACTTGTAATGCTTGTTTTGGAAGATTCCCCATCCCACTCCGTCTTCAATCCCTTCTCATCCCCAATCGATCAATCACAACCCACATATCAAAATCCCCCAATTTCATAACTTTATCAAGATTTCTTCCAATTTCAAAACCCTTTCAAGAATTTACCCAAATTGTTCTTATTTCTGATAAAAGAATTCGACGCAAATGGGATTAGATTCGTTGAAACCCTCGCCGGTGCCGATCGCCGACGAACTCCCACCGAATCAATCCACTTCGCTTCTCTCTTCCGCCACCACGACCGCCGCCGCCGCCACAAAACCCTCCGCCACCACCGTACTCATCTTCTCCCTCCTCCTCACCACCTGCATCGCGCTCTCAGCCGCGTTCGCCTTCGCCTTCCTCTTCTTCTCCTCCGCCGCCGTGAAACCCTCTAACCTCCACCACTCCTCCACCGCTCTTCAAATCGCACGGCCACTCGCGAAACTCACTCATCCCGTCGTGATCTTGATTTCATCAGATGGGTTCCGATTTGGGTACCAATTCAAAACCCCAACACCCAACATTCATCGACTGATCAACAATGGAACCGAAGCTGAAACCGGATTGATCTCCGTTTTTCCGACGTTGACTTTCCCAAATCATTACTCCATTGTCACCGGACTATACCCAGCTTACCATGGAATCATAAACAACAAATTCGTTGATCCAATTACTGGCGACGCTTTCACCATGAGCAGCCATGAACCCAAATGGTGGTTAGGCGAACCCATTTGGGAAACCATCGCGAACCACGGTCTCAAAGCGGCTACATATTTCTGGCCTGGGTCCGAAGTCAAAAAGGGTTCTTGGGATTGCCCTGAACACTTCTGTGCACATTATAACGAATCGGTTCCGTTTGAAGAACGTGTCGATACCGTCTTGAATTACTTCGATTTGCCAAATGACGAAATCCCGGTTTTCATGACATTATACTTTGAAGACCCAGATCATCAAGGTCATATAGTTGGCCCTGATGATCCTCAAATCACTGAAGCTGTTGGAAACATTGATGGGTTGATTGGAAGATTGATCAAAGGTTTGGAAAACCGCGGGGTTTTCGAAGATGTTACGATAATTATGGTGGGTGATCACGGAATGGTTGGTACTTGTGATCAAAAACTGATCATTTTAGATGATTTAGCTTCTTGGATCAAGATTCCGGCGGAATGGGTCCAATCCCTTACTCCGGTTCTTTCGATTCGTCCGCCTTCGGATCAATCGGTTTCCGAAATCGTGGCGAAGATGAACGAAGGTTTGAGGTCGGGGAAGGTCAAGAATGGCGATAAATTGAAAGTTTACCGTAAAGAAGATCTTCCCGAAAGACTACATTATTCGGGAAGCGATAGGATCCCTCCGATCATCGGGTTACTCGAAGAAGGGTTTAAGATCGAGCAGACGGTGTCGAACAAAGCCGAATGCGGCGGAGCCCACGGGTACGATAACGCGTTTTTCTCGATGAGAACGATATTTATCGGCCATGGACCTCAGTTCGCTAGAGGTAGAAAGGTACCATCGTTTGAGAATGTTCAAATCTACAACTTGATTACATCAATTCTTGACATAAATGGAGCTACCAACAATGGTTCGTCATCGTTTGCAAAAACTATGCTTTTGCCTCATCATCATTGACTTCATTTTCATGTTGGAGTTTATGCATTTTCTTGATCTAGAGGCAATGGTGTTTGGTTCTTCTTAGTTGAGGTTAATAAACCCTAAACCCTAAACCTTAAACCCTAAAGTGATCCCTTAATTTGTGTTGGAAGCATGAATGAACGAGACTTTTTATGTAAGTTAGTATGATTATTTGAGTTTGTTTAAATTGTCTATTTTATCCGTTAAAAGATTTTAGTGTTGAATTTATATAATCTCATATATATATATACATATTCATTATTATTACGAAATTTACATCTAAATCATATTATTAACATTTACTTAAACGAAAGTCAGGAAAAGTATTTAACACATTTAAATACTATTAGAATACATAATGTGTGAGATGTGAGGATTGATTTGGTAAGAATTGATTGAGTAGTTATCGATTAAGGTTAATTGATTGAGAAACACGGTTGTTGAGAGTTTGAAGAACAATAAGAGGCAAATAAGAGGTTGATTTACTTCTTACCAAATAAGAGGACAATAAAACATGAGTGCCATCTGAAAATTTATAAAAAACAAATACAAGGCTTTGAGCTTTTTTAGTTGTTAGGCATCATTTATTTATAAATTATAAAGTTATAAACCACTATTTATCGTGTAAAAAGGGAGATTTGAATCATTTATCATTTTTAATTCCATGTACATTCATGAATTGTATTTTAAAAAAGAATTGATCTAGTGCATCTCGATGCATTTTATTAGTGTTGATATTCAATTAGAATTGACCCAAAAGGTAAAAATCTCGTGTTACGTTTCTCAGCATAATTTTCCTTCTCATCGGAACCCAACCGTATAAATATTTTTCACAAAATCATCATTAATATGTTGGCTAAATTTAATGTTTTTGTCTATTTGAGGATCAGTGTCCAAGTATTTTATCCTAAGTTTTTGTAGAAACATAATAAAAATTTGGAATTAAAAAAACAAAAATTAAGAAATTAATACAAATGGGAATTCAAACCAATTCCCCTAAGAGAAACCTGTGTTGTTATTGTATTTCAAGTAATCTATGAATGCATCCAACAAAATTATATGGTGACATGGCATAGTGGTAAACGCTTGGGCATGACATAGTCATGAACCCGAGTTCGAGTCCTGGGAGGGGAGTGTTGGCGACATTTAAGTGAGGCCATGTTTAGCCTCTAAATTTGCCGGAGATTAGTCGAGCTTTGGCCCGGACACCCTTACAACAAAAAAAAATTATACGGTGACACATTTCACGACCCTAAATGTCCTTACACTACAACGAGAGAACGAAACAGTGCCTTGTGCCACCGTATACGTCATAGTAGGTCGGTCCCTGCATAACAGTCATTGAAAAATACAAACCAATCAATAAAAACCGACTTGCCTAATTGGCAAAAAAAAAAAAAAAACCGGGAATGCCAACAGAATTATGCTATAATTTTTCTATAATAAAGTATGAAAATCAAAATATTTAAAAAAAATCATTAAACTCCAACAATTACTTTATTTTAACAATTATAACATTAACCATATTAATAAAATATTAAATACATCTAATATAATATTTTATGTCTGTCCTACACATTTAATTTCGGTAATTTTTATTGGTGGAAAATAATTAAAATAGTATTTTTTTTCTTCTATAGAGTTTTAGAGATTTATCTAAATTTAGAGATTTTTACGTTATCTCTATTCTTTTCTCTATTTTAACATATCATTTAACACAACTATAAAAAGTTCCTATTTCAAAATATATATATCTTAACGTAGTTGCTGGAGATACTCTTATTTGATTCAGGGACTGTTCGGTTCGTTTTCTATTACTGAAATAAATATTGATAAATTGAAACAACATGAAAGGAAATCGAAATTTAAGGTCAGGTTTAGCAGGTCGTACTGTCTGTCCATGAACAGTTCAGGTATACCCTAAAAATAAACTTTCAAAATATTAAATACAATAATAATAAAATAACCTTCTAAAATATTAAAGAAAAATAAAAATATATTTTCAAAATATTAAAAGAGGAAAAATTGAAAATGAAATTGTTGAGAGTGGGATTTGAACCCACGCCCTTTCGGACCAGAACCTTAATCTGGCGCCTTAGACCAACTCGGCCATCTCAACCGATGTTCTTTTCAATAATATTTTCCTTTTAAATTCCTTCGATATAAACCCATTGCTACCATCCTCCTACTAATCGGTGTGCAAATTGAGCGAGCTCCGGACAGCAAGGCAACCCAATCGGATTTGACGGTTTCTCCATCTCGTCGCCGGTTAGTCTCTCATCTTTTCCTCGATTTTCATGTTATAATATACTAAACTGGGAAAACATAATTTTGAGTGTAATAATCTGTTGAATTTTTTCACGATAATTCCGTGTGTGGATACTCAAAACATAATTTTTGAGTGTAATAATCATTTTGCAGAAATCAATTTCTTTTACTGGAATTTGTTGGAGTGGATTTTGCCCCATTTTTGTTTTGTTCTTCCTGCTGATTGTCATCTATGCCAACCACCTGTTTGTATAAATTCCTCATCGAGTTTTGGCTGTTTTTCCAGTCTCTCATTCAAGATGTTGAATACCAACATTATAATTCATTAACCCAATTTAAAAAAAGCGTTACATTTTGATGTCCACTGATTTGATTTCCAACTGCAATTTCATTTAATGCCTTTCTTGAACGAATATGATTGGAGATCCCCACTAAGATTTTGTATGTTTGGTTGTTGGATCTTTGATTTTGGCACCAAGATGAGATTTTGAAGTTCTGTTGCTTTAACACAAAGGAAAAATGTAATTGGAACCCATGAATTGAAGAACATAACATAGTGAAAATAGAACACAAATGTACCTTAAATTCTATCATAATATTGTTTTTTACACATGTTTTGCAGCATCGTTTAGTCGTATTCAAGATCCTCTCGGAATCTTTTTCTAGATTTCAAGAAAGTTACCATAATGTACAGTGAAAGATGGGTCTATAAATCAGGAATGATCGTATTAAATAAAATGAAAACGTAAAAAAAAAGTAGTTAGCTTTATGTTTGGAGATTTCTAAGACAATCTCCGGTGACCCCTTGAACCCATTCATTAAAACTTTTGACCTCAGCATTCTCGACGTTCGCCTCCTTGAAACAGTCGTTACACGTGTCGACATCTGTTGAAACCGCGCTAATGTCAAAATTGGCCTTGGGTAAATTTGCTTTGTTGATACTTTCAATGCCACTTTTAGCATCACCAATGGCATCACTAATGTTTTCATCACACTGAGTGAGGCACTTTACTGTCGGTTGTGGTGTCTTGGAGTTCGCCAATCGTTTCTTGATTTCTGTGTTGAATGCAACCAGTTTTTGTTCCATTGCTTGCAGTTGTTTGGATGCAACCTTAGCCCCTTCGCTCGGTGTTGCAACCATTGTCTTTTTTACCCCAATAGAAGGCAATAGATTGAAAAGGTGAGAGAGAGCGCTGGGGCTGGTGGAGGGGGTGGCGGCAGCCGGTTTAGGTGAAGGGTTTGGGGTAGGGGAAGACGTTTCTTTAGCATATAACATAGAGAATAAGAGGACAAAAATGGAAATAAGAGTTAAAGTCTGCTTGGTAAGAGCCATTGTCTCTGATATGTGATTATAATASAGACAATGGGGATGAAATATGGGAGATGATGGTTATTTGGGAGGGGTATTTAATACTCCTAAGGATTGGTAATTCATGATTGTAAATAAACTTTCTAAAAATGGAAATTCTATGGTTAATAGTATGAGGTTGAGGATCTCCATATTCGATACCATGAAAAAGGAAATATAAATAAATAGACAAGATTATCCGTAAATTTAGTTTATTTGAATTTATGGTCAATGTTAATTAAATATGAATTTACTATCCCGTCAAGGATGTCCACGCGATAAGACTCGCAGTTGATGGTGTGTCCATCTCGTCACCAATTAGTCTCTCGTTTGTCTTTTGATCTTTATGTTATACTACTAAATATGGAAAACATAATTTTGGTTGTAATTATTTGTTGAATTTTCACAGGAATTCCATAAGTGTGTCTCGTGAATGAAACCCGTTTGCTGGAAATAAATCAACATTTTCCACCCAAATTTGTTGGATTCAACAGATAATTGTAATCAATTATGAAATTGCAGTTGGAGTTTAAGCAGTTAACGTGGACAATTGCAGAACTTGCCGTGGAGACTGGGATTTGAAATTGCGGTTATCACAATGGTAAACCGGTGGTATAGCGGTAAAAGTTTAGGACTGTGGAATCGAGTAGGAATCGAACAGGATTATGGAATCGTTTTGGACTTTGGGATCGATGACCAAAGTGTTGGACTGTGAAACCGTGGGATCGATAAGCCCACACAAAACTAAGAGTTTAAATAGCCCACACAAAACAAAAGCCCACCCATAATGGAACCCGTTTAGATATAAAAAAGGTCCAAAACAGTCTCCGGATGGGTATTTCATTAGTTTTGATAAATGCCTTTTTGTAACCGCTCGCTACTTATTTTCAGCAATCATTTCTATTTAATGGAGAGTTATTCTTGGCATTAATATAGGATCAATTACAATTCTCTAGGTTTAAAAATGTAACAATTTCTGCCAAAATCGGGATGGAGATTTGAGATTATCCTTGAGTTAATTTCGTAATACTCATGCAGATCTCGGTCCAAAGTATAACTCAAGGAATTCGTGTGCTTAGTGGTGCTCAAAAACCCGACCAACCCGATCAACCCAACGCGAAATGACCCAACCCGAAGCAACCCGATGTCTAATCGAGTTGTAAAATTGTCAAACCGTAGGTATTGGGTTGATATTGGGTTACTATTATTTCAACCCAACTCAACCCGATGAACCCGATATCATTTTATTTCTTGGATTTAATATGGTTGTTGAATTTTTATTAGTATATATATTAGACAATTACACTATCATGTATGTTTTTCATATACATATATTTTTAATCTATTCATATCTCTATATAACTCATTCATATATATGTCCAGTAACTGTGAACATATATATGTAAATTGAGAAAATTAACTGAATGTGATACATGTAAAAAAAAGGATAAGTTGTATTAAATGGTTGATGATGAAAAAGAAATTATGAGTAGAGAAATAACATATTCAAGGTTAGAATAATATTTTAATATATAAAAGTATCAACCCGACTAACCCGACCAACCCGACTAACCCGTACGGATTGGGTTGGGTTGCACTTTGGTTTGGGTTGGGTTGGGTTAAGATTTTTCCAAACCGCAAGCATTGGGTTGGGTTGTTCAAATGTCTTCAACCCGATCAACCCAACCCATGAGCACCGCTACGTGTGCTCATACAATCTCATATTATATACAAGATCTTCACTCACTGTTTTCTTACTCTAGACACGAATTTTCCTAACTTGATCTATGTCATCAAGTTGTGTTCTTGATTGTGTGGTCGAGAAACTGAATCTCCCATTGAGAGTTCGTATTTTTTGCTCTATCTGTTGGTTATGGTTCTTTTTCATTTCCTTTCTCTAAATTACTTCTTTTTTGGCTAATCGTGGGTATCCAAGCCAGCTTAATGGGACCAACTAAAGCCTAGGCGACCATAAACAGTCTGGAGTCATCGCAGTGAACCTCCATGAACACAAAAGTTCTAGCAATGTCTGAATTCGAACCTGGGGAAGATGAGATTTCCACTAAATTACGTTGCGGCTTATTCTGTACTCTTTCGTGCAAAAAGTCCCTTCTTCAATGCTTATTTGCCCATAACGATTTTGTTCTCTAATCAACATCAAGACCAAACTGATATTGCTAGATTACCCATTCTTTAATGGTTTTGATAAGCCCGATCTGTTATTTTATCTTTACTTTCTTATAAAGCATTCGGTTAAAAAATTCTTAGATACATAATACTAAGTACCCAGTATTGTTTTTTAATGTATGAATTATTAAAAACCCATAAAGTACAACCATCTTTTTGTATGATAATTGTGGTGTTCGAACTAACTTGCATTAAGCTCATTTAGGGGTTGTTTGCTTGTAACTTAATGAGCTTATGATCTGATAATTGTGGGTGTTCGCTTAGCCATAAAGATTGTTTCTTTACAGCTCAATCATTAAGCCAAACTGGCCATGAAATAGCGAGGGCCCCTCATTTGTCCCCATTAAACCACATCAACCAAATTAATACGAGAAATGCCTTAACAATAATCATAACCACTCTCTTTGCCTTCCTCAAACCCATCTGTCTCTAGTTTCTCAAACAGACATTTATTCAGACCGACAACTTAACCCATTCAGGGCTTAACAGGAAAAAAAAGTAAAGAGACCCCTAATCGTATTAGGCATTAAAAGTACAACCATTTGTTTTGACGTGCTTGGATTTCTATAAATTCTTTTCTTTTCCCTTGAAACGTTTAGTTGTGAATGCTTTTTAAAGATGTGGGACACACCGATAGGACTTAAAGTCATCGGACACAAAGGGAAGTGAGTTTATCGTTTAAATAAACGTATATTCTTAAAACATAAATGTTTTGACGGAATCGTGAGCCCGTTACAGAATTTTTGAATGACAACATTGGAATCAAAATAATATCAAGGATTTTTGTTTGTGTATGTCAACTTTGTGATGGTGATTGCATGTATATCTTACACTTCACATGTGATGGTCTTTTGTTTACAATGTTGAACAGACTTGAGATCATGTGAGACAAAATTGTTTTTGTGACACGATTTTTACAATTGAAACTTCACATCAAAGCATTGTGAAAGTAACCTTCACAGTGTTTTTGCTGTAAAGATTCGTTTTTTTACCACTTCACAAGTATAAAAATCGTGTCTCACGTGAACCCAACCCGTGTTGAACATATTCGAAATAGTCATTCGTCTACAAACACTTTTGACCGTTGAAGTCCAAGCTTAAACCAATCGGGTACCACCCTTGTGGTTATAATTTTTATTTATCGTTTCATGCGTTTAGCTCGGTTGGCAAAAGGGCTACGTGACTTTGTCCAAATATAAAATAGGTTCTGGGTTCGATCCTAGACATTCCGCTGACCTCAGCTGCTAAGTGACTCAAAACATGCTCATCAGATTGGTGTCTTTTAAAGCAGGTTTCAAATGGAGACGGTTTATGTTGACGGTAATCAAGTTTTTGTTCAAGTAATGTTTTATTAAAAATTTATCAAATTATAGATTTGTTTTTACTTTTATATATGGGGGTAAAATAGTCAATTTAATAAGCAAATTAAGAAACCATTATAAATGTTTAAATAAATAAATAAATCAACATGTGAAGCATTGTATGTTATTTTAATATGTTTTACAATAAAATCACAAATGCTATAATTGAAATAGCATACAACAATATTTAATTTAGAGTTAATTACATTTTTGGTCCCTAACATTTACTAGTTTTTATGGTTTTTGTCCCTCCAACTTCATTTGTTACAAATTTGTCTCCGATATTTGTATTTTGTCTCCTCCATTAACAAATTGTTATATTTTTCTGTTAACTCTAATTAAATTGGTGCAAAAAATTCTAAATTATGCGTTGATAAATCAAGAATGATCGTATTAAATAAAAAAAATGTAAAAAAAAAAATAGTTAGACTATTTGGAGATTTCGATAGCAATCTCCGATGACCCCTTGAACCCATTCATCAAAACTTTTGACCTCAGCATCCTCGACGTTCGTCTCCTTGAAACAGTCGTGGCACGTGGCGATATCTCTTGAAACGGCGTTAATGTCAAAATAGGCCTTGGTTATGTTTGCTTTGTCGATGCTTTCGATGCTGGTTCTAGCATCACCAATGGCAGCACTAAAGTTTTCATCACACTTAATGAGGCACTTTCTTGTCGGTTGTGGTGTCTTGGGGTCCGCCAATCGGTACTTGATGTCTACGCTGAATGCAACCAATTTTTGTTCCACTGCTTGCAGTTGTTTGGATGCAACCTTAGCCCCTTTGGTCGGTGTTGCAACCACTGCCTTTTTTACCCCAATAGAAGGCAATAGATTGAAAAGGTGAGAGAGAGCGCTGGGGCTGGCGGCAGCCGGTTTAGGTGAAGGGTTTGGGGTAGGGGAAGACGTTTCTTTAGCATATAACATAGAGAATAAGAGGACAAAAATGGAAATAAGAGTTAAAGTCTGCTTGGTAAGAGCCATTGTCTCTGATATGTGATTATAATACAGACAATGGGGATGAAATATGGGAGATGATGGTTTATTTGGGAGGGGTATTTAATACTCCTAACGGTTGGTAATTCATGATTGTAAATAAACTTTCTAAAAATGGAAATTCTATGGTTAACAGTATGAGGTTAAGGTTCTCTCTATTCGATACCATAAAAACGAAATAAAAATAAATATATAAGATTTTCCGTAAATTTAGTTTATCTGAATTTATGGTCAACGTTAATTAAATGTGAATTTATCCCGTCACGATTGTCCACGCGATAAGACTCGCAGTTGATGGTGTGTCCATCTCGTCACCAATTAGTCTCTCGTTTCTCGTTTGATTTTTATGTTATAATACTAAACAGGGAAAACATAATTTAGATTGTAATTATCTGTTGAGTTTTCACAGAAATACCGTAAGCGTGTCTCGTGAATGAAAACCATTTACTGAAAATAAATCAACATTTTTCACTCAAATTTGTTGGATTCAACAGATAGTTATAATCAATTATGAAATTGCAGTTGGAGTTTAAGCAGTTAACGTGGACGATTGTGGAACTCGCCGTGGAGACTGTGATTTGAAATTACGGTTATCACAATGGTAAACCGGTGGTATACAATCAAAATTCCAACAATTTGGGAGTGAAACAGAAACCCAGAAACCGAAACCGTTACCTGATAGTAAGTGTTAGGGGGCCGTTTATCAAAAATTTACCCGGTAAGTGCTTACTAATAAAATTTAACACTATCATTTACTTACCATGTAAGATTTTAAACCACTAAAAAACATCATATGCAACAATTTACCTGGCAAACGCTTACCATTTACCGGATAAGACTCTTGGTCTTTGTCCGGGTAAGATTCTTGGTCCATATCATATTAATCCAATAAGATAATATGACTTGGTAAACGCTTACCTGAATAATCGTTTGGTAAACGGTTCCTTAGTGTTTAGAAGTAGAAGCAATCAAAGATTATCAAAAGAAGGAATGGATAAAAGCACAATTGAACAGGACTCTGGAATCGAGTAGGAATCGAACAGGACTACGAAATCATTTTGGACTTTAGGATCGATAACTAAAGTTTTGGACTGTGAAACCGTGGGATCAATAAGCCCATACAAAACTAAGAGTCTAAATAACCCACCCATAATGGAACCCGTCTAAATATAAAAAAAGGTCCAAAACAGCCCCAAAAGAAAATTCGGTAATTGCGGGCGCTATTTACAGTATCGCTATAATGTACCGCTATTTTGTGTACCACCGCTAACCGCTATAGCATGCAAATTGCATAGATTGGAGTCCAAAGACGATCGAAGACTAGATGAGAGACCAACAGGTGACGAGATAGAGACACTGATCAAACTCTGACTTTTATCATGAAATCATGTGGAGATATGTGACGGGATGATTTCATATTAGATAACATTGACCGTAAATTCAAATAAAACTAAATTTAAGATATATATTTTTTTTATTGGTGATTTAGGTGGTTTAGTGTGTTCAGCTAGCGGATGAACACATCAGCATTCAACTAGTTGAGGATTTGCCACTGAGGTTCAGCTAGTTGAATGTTTGCCACCGAGGGTCCGCTAGTGTTCATTTAGCTGATGGTTTGCCAGTGATGTTCAACCAGTGTTAAAAAAGGCGTGTCATGGTGTAAGACGCGCCTCTGCCGTTACAAAACGGATCATAGCGTTTCTGTAAGGTGTGACTCACGCCATGGCGTCACGTTTTTTGTAACACGTTATTGTTTCCTTAAAAAAAATATTATTTTTAGTTTTTTGTCTTTTGTGTTTTTACACTTTTAATTTTAGATTTTACATTTTTATAGTTCTAACTAATCACATCACTCACAGTTTCGCAAATTCATAAACGTTACAGACTCACGGTTAAATTAAGTTTTGAAATTACTTTTCTAAGTTTCTATTTTAAATATTTAATTAAAAAACCTATTTTTATAATAATAATCTATATGATTTTTCTTCTTCTAATATAAAAAGTTTTGGTCCCATATTTTGGTTGTGCCATGGGGGGTTCCGAGACCAGAACCTCCCCAGATCGAATTAGAGCTCACTCCGCCTGCCCTCTCGTCCATAACCTAGCCAGAAGCTCTCAAGCGAATCGCTACGCTTCGCTTCTTTCTAGGAGGAAGAGGATAGACTCGTGAACCCGACACACCCACTGCACGATCCTTTGAGCCTCCCATTGCTTCGTACGAGACAGAAAAAAAAAAGAAATCTAAAAAAATCCCGGAATCTAGGAATGAATGGGGATCCGATCTCTACGCATTTCATCGCTCCACCGAAAATTTTGTACATTTTTTAATACCATTATCTGATTAGATAATATATAGAAAACATATATCTACATATGTATGTAATTCTATATATGACATAAAAATTTGTCACCTATTATCACACCTTGAAAAACTCTATGTCGTCGTTGTGGCGTGTAAGGCTTGAAACTTGACCTCGCCGCCACACGCCTTTTTGAACCTTGGTTTCAACTAGTTGATGATGCTTTACCGCTCAGCTAGTTGTTGATGCTCCAGTCTCTCGATGGGTATTTCATTAGTTTTGATAACTGCCTTTTTGTAATTGCTCGCTACTTATTTTCAGCAATCATTTTTCATTTAATGAAAAGTTATTCTTGGCATTAACATAGGATCAGTTACAATTCTCTAGGTTTAAAAAGGTAACAATTTCTGCCAAAATCGGGATGGAGATTTGAGATTACCCTTGAGTTAATTTCGTAAAACTCATGCAGATCTCGGTCTAAAGTATAACTCAAGGAATTCGTGTGCTCATACAATCTCATATTATATCCAAGTTCTTCACTCATTGTTTTCTTACTATACACACGAATTTCCCTAACCCGATCTATGTCATCAAGTTGTGTTCTTCACTGTGTGGCCGAGAAACTGAATCTCCCTTTAAGGTTTCGTATTTTTACCTCTATTTATTGGTTACCGTTCTTTTTCATTTCCTTTCTCTAAGTTACTTCTTTTTTGAGTAATCGTGGGTATCCAAGCCAGCTTAATGGGACCGACTAATGCCTAAGTGACCATAAATGGTCTGAAGTCATCGCAGGTGAACTTCCATGGACACAAGGGTTCTAGTAGTGTCTGGATTCGAACCTGGGGAAGATGGGATTTCCATTAAATTACGTTGCGGCTTATTATGTACTCTTTCGTTCAAAAAGTCCCCCCTTCAATGCTTATTTGTCCATAAAGATTTTGTTTTCTAATCAACGTCAGGACCAAATTTGATATTGCTAGATTACCCATTCTTTAATGGTTTTGATAAGCCTGATTTGTATCCTTACTATCTTATAAAGCATTCTGTTAAACAGTTCTTAAATACATCATATTAAGTATCAAGTATTGTTTTTTAACGTATGAATTATTAAAAACTCACAAGTACAACCATCTTTTTGTATGATAATTATGGGTGTTCGAACTAGCTTGCATTCAACTCATTTAGGGGTTGTTGACTTACAACTTAATGGGCTTAATGGTATTATAATTGTGGGTGTTCGCTTAGCTATATAAGACTGTTTCTTTACGGCTCAATCATTAAGCCAAAATGGCTATGAAATAAGCGAGGGCCCCTCACTTGTCCCCATTAAGCCATATCAACCAAATTAATACGAGAAATGCCTTAAAAATAATCATAATCTCTCTCCTTGCCTTCCTCAAACCCATCGGTCTCTAGTCCCTCAAAAAAGACATTTATTCAAACAGACAACTTAACTCATTCAGGGCTTAATGGGAAAAAAGTAAAGAGACCCCTAATCTTATTAGGCATTAAAAGTACAACCATTTGTTTTGACGTTGCTTGGATTTCTATAAAAAAAAATTCCTTGAAACGTTTAGTTGTGAAGGCTTTTTAAAGATGTGGGACACACCAATAGGACTTAAAGTCATCGGACACGAAGGGAATCAGTGAGTTTATCGTTTAAATAAACGTATATTCCTGAAACATAAATGTTTTGACGGAATCGTGAGCCGATTATGTATGTCAACTTTGTGATGGTGATTGTATTTATATATTACATTTCGCTTGTGATGATGTTTTGTTTACAATGTTGAACAGACTTTGGATCATGTGAGACAATAATGTTTTCGTGAGACACAATTATTACACTTGAAACTTCGCAGCAAAACACTGTGAAGGTAACCTTCACAGTGTTTTTGCTGTGAAGATTCGGCTTTTCTTTTACCTTCAACGCATTTTGTTGTAAAGTTTGAAGTGTAAAAATCGTGTCTCACGAAAACAGCTTTGTCTCACGTGAACCCAACCCATGTTGAACATATTCGAAATAGTCATTCGTCTAACATGTATCTATTAATAAGAGTACCTCTAACAGGTATGCTATATTTCTCTCTTTTCTCTCCTGTTTTTCTCTATCTTAGAGAGGAATTTAGCATAACTGTTGTAGCAAACTTTTCTCAAATCTGAGAAAATTTTAAAATAACATAACTGTTAGAGATTCTTTAAGGGAAAATGATTTTTCACAACCGAATCATAATACTAATTTGCTTATCCACCCTATTCTTACGATCTACATAAGATAAATCCAACTATGTGTTTTTTCTTAACCACAAGAGTGATGTCTGATTGGTTTGAACTTGGGTAAAGATCAAAAAAATGTCTGAAAGTCTCAGGTTCAAATCCAATGAGGATAAAATCTCTTTGTGGCCACAGAGGTTCAAATACGGTGACTTCGGTCTACCTGCAAAACAAGTGGTCGCCCTAAAATTATTCCGCTTACATAACAAATTGGATATCAAGGTTAATAAAAAAAAAAACTATATGTTTTATTTGGTAAAACCTTAAAACATGCTCTTAAAATTGGTGTCTTAAGGGTGGTGCCCAATTGGTTTGAGCTTGAGCTCTAAAGGTCAAAAGTGTCTAAAGGTCTCAGCTTCAAATCCAAGAAGGAATAAAAATCCCTTTATGGTCACGGAGGTTCAAATGCGGTGACTTCGGACCATCCGAGAAGCGGTTGGTCGCCCTGGGATTAGTCGGCTTGCATAGCAGATTGGATATCCAGGTTATCAAATATTCAATATCTTTTAAATTTAAATCAAATCAAATTTTGCTTGATCCTACACCCCTACTCCATTTCTTCTCATCTTTTCAAGATCACAATTATCAAGAGAAATAAAGCATCCATCATGTTCTTTTTTTTGGCAATTCATACCAGAAGTGCTATTTGCACTTTATTTGATGTTAAAAGCACGTCATATCATGTATTGAAAATATAAAAAGAGAATTTCGATGTTAACTACTTAGTGACACATTTACCAAAGGAAATGAGTGTAATTAACCTACCTCAATTCATATTCCCAACAATCAAGATTTCACAGGTGAAACCCGAGTGTTATGATCCTTGCCTTTCGAAAAAGATTTCTTGAACATCGTCTACTGTATTCTTCTTACCCTAAAACTTTCTGCTTCTTCTCGTGTTTTGTTTTAAACGAAAAAGAAAACAAGAAAACGAACTATGGGAACTCAAACGAGATCAAGATTTTAAGAAGCAATGATTATTTGGATAGAGGGTACGTTCTAAGAATGTGTGCACGGAAAACGAAGTATGCAAGGTATTTTTCTTGTCAGTGAAGAAAAGAGATGTTTTTTCATTGCAGTGGAGGGTAGATGAGGAAAAGGGTGTCGGTGATCATGGTAAGCACTGTCCCTCTCTCTTACATACTCATGTCAAATATGCGGTCAATACCAATAAGAACCTCTTATATGGTAAGAGGTGGTATGAGGTAAGTAACAATACCTAATAAAACACTGGGTCGAAGAAAATTTCAGCATTCTTTGTGAGCACCCATTCACCAACTGTTGAAACCTTCTAAATAATATGTATACAGCTAAAGATGCACAAAAATACCCAAGCCTGAAATCCTGCTTGAGCCAGGCCTCAAAGACCAACCAGGCCAAAATTTTGGTCCCGACCTGAAAACCCTAAAAGCTTGGCTTGGGAAAACCGGTATGCGCCTATTTCAACTCCGAAACACAGCTCAACCCATGCCTAAAGAAACCCGGATGTTTTTTTCTCATTGAAAACAAGCTTAGAAGATCCTGATACAAATCCGAAAAAGTCGAGCTTTGTACATATCTATATACAACTCATACCCATATATAAAACACGATTGTTAGTGGAAGGAACAAAAATGCAAACATTAGTCTCAAATTCGTAATTAAATGAAATTTATCGACAAAATTACGAATAATTTAATTTAATTTTTAAATTAATAATAGCATTAGATATCCAATAAAACGAAAAACTTGAGGAACAATTTGAGTCACAAATTTCCAATTGATTTGGATCAAATCAAACACAATGAAAAACTCTAAAATCACATTTTGGTGAAATATATTTCATCATCAACCTCGCCGTATCCTCCTGCCTCACCGGCGCTCCTCCCTTCTCCACCATCACCGCCGCCACTATCCTCTCATATCCGCCACCGCCGGCCACCATATAAGCCACCAACGCCGCCTGTACCGGCATCATGCTCGGATTATACGCTGCAGACTCCATATACGAGCCCTTGTACACTTTCCCTTCACAATCCATCAATGCAACACCAGATGGACAATTACTGTACGGTGCGTGTGATCGACGGGCCGCCTCTAACGCCTCCGTCTTCAAAGCTTCTTCGTTCGTATCAATCAATTCGCAATTTCCGTTTGACAAATTCGGTGTGATTCCGTTTTGGATGATCGATGAATCGTGTTTAAGAGATAATTGATTGTCGTGTTTCTCGAGAATTAGAGGCGTTTCCTGATCTAATAAATCAAAAGGACCAAAAGGATTTGGTAAGATCGATGAAATAGGTTTGTAATCGGGATTTTCTTCAGGTTGATCGGTGATTACGATCTGAGTTTCTGAGATATTCCGGAGTTCTTGTAGGAATTGCCGGCAATGGCCACACGGAGCCGCCGAGACGGCGATGTGCAGTAGCTTAGGGCCACCGCCGTGGGCGGCAAGGTTGGTAATAAGGAACTGTTCAGCGTGGATGGAGTGGTGGAGTGGAAGGCCAGGGAACTCGATGTTGCAGCCGAAAAAGATCCGGCCATCGGAACCTAATCCGACGGCACCGACGGCGAAATTGGAGATCGGTGTACGAGCGAGATCTTGAGCTGATTTAACGAGAGATGGGAGGAGTTGAGGGAGGCTGAGACCTTTAGATCTAGCCATTGATTCAGCCTCTGAAGCTGTGATTATGTATTTCGACGGTGGTTGATTCATCTTGAGTTTCTCCGGTGGCGGTGGGCGGTGCTCCGTTAGTTTGGGAGTGGATGAGAGGGGAGGGGAGTGGAGATAGGATGGAAGAAGGGATATAAATAGGGTAAAGCGGTGTGGTAGATGTGCATGAAGCAGTTGTACTGTACAAGTGGATGATGCATATGAAGATTGATTTGGATCCCAATAATCGTGATTGGTTAGGATACAGATTCCTATATAATATTAATGTTTTCGGTCAAATATATATATATATTTTTTAAATTTATCAAAATAATCATCTCCTTATAATAATTAATGGGCCATTTACTTGTAAAATTTAACACTATTACTTATTTATCGGGTAAGACTTTTGTCTACCAAAATGACATTGTATGCAACAATTTACCCAATAAGCATTTATCATAATAAGTCGTCGCCCTCATTTATCAGGTAAGACTCTTGATCCTTGTCTCGTTCTTACCGGGTAAGATTCTTAGTCCTTACCATATTCATCCGGTAAGGTAATGTGACCTGATAAACACTTACCTGGGTAAACGTTTGGTAAACAGCTCCTTACTTTTTAGCTATTTTTCAATCGAAAATTAAGTTTAGCAAATAGTTTATGTAAATTTCTTACGCATTTAAGTAGTATTGTACATGACTGGACAAAACAAGTGTTTGTCTGGTGTTGGATATGATTAAAACTGGACAAGTTGTTTTTAAAAGTTATTTGATGATTTTTTAAATCATATAATAGTTATATTAATATAAATAAAGTAATTTTACACATTTGGCCTTCACATAGTGCTAGCTCGAAACCCTAGGTTTTTAGATAGATAATAATTCGTAAATATGGACCAAACTCTTAAAAATCATTCTTTATGCATAAAGTATTGTGTATTAATATACATTACTTAAAATTTAAGATTACAAGTAAATTGTATGCAAGTACAACTTATTAAAACTTCATTTTTTTTATTTGTATAATTAACTACATATAAACATAAATAAATACAAAATAAATCTCTCATTTTAAATATAAAAAATCTAAAATATAATTAGGATAATTATTGAGTTCTAACAAAATTATTATCTTTATAAAAAAATATTATCTTTATAAAAAATTGTTAAGCCGGAAAATTAATATCAATATACTTTTAAAAAAATTTATGATGCCTTCAAATTTATTTTTATTCAAAAGTAAAAACATTATCTTTTTCAAAATCACATAAACATTATTATATCAACATAGACGAAAAATAAAATGAAACATTAAAATGAAGATGTATCTCGCAGCATTACGCGAGTACCCTTCTAGTAGTTCTTAGCTCCATCTATTTAAAAGTCTATTAAACCTAAATAAATATTTTATTTTATCTATACTATCTTATAAAAAATTTGGCTAAATCTCTTAAAAACTCTTAAGCCCGTTCATCCCTAAACGATTTCATCTCTATCCGATTTCATCTCATATCTGAATTCGTGTAACTAACTGCAGATAAACACAATCAAATACAGGATAAACATCTCATTTTAAAATATAAAAAATATAAAATATAATTAGTATAATCATTAAATTCTAACAGAATACTTAATTATTATTTTTATAA
>NC_037544.1:37168052-37186078 GCF_001531365.2 Cynara cardunculus var. scolymus | reverse complement strand
TATCTTTATAAAAAATTATATTATTAAACCAAATATAAATTAAATTATAAAAAAATTGAATTAAAAAATTACACAAAAAATGAGGAATTTCAAATAGTTAATTTGATACTAATATCGATATATTTTTGTCAAATTTTTATGATATTTTCAAACATATATTTTATTCAAAAATAAAAACATCATTGCTTTCTCAAAATCACATAAAGCCATATTATAACATCGACTGAGATAAAGAATAAAATTAAATATTAAAATCACGATGTATCTCGCTGCATTGCGCGAGTACGCTTCTAGTTAATCATAATAAAAATTATATGTAAATGCATTTACATATAAGATCATGTAATTATTATAATTGCATTTTAACACATACTTTAGTTATTCTAGCAGAATAACAATCTTATAATCAACATGATATTATCTGGGTTTCTAATTATCCAATAATCATATTGAAGCATACATATTATTTGTGTACGACCTTAGATGTTTACATACTTCTTGGCAATACTACTGTAGAACACGTATTGTAGGTATATAAAAACTTAGGCCTTGTTTGTTTTTTCAAAAAAAAATCTCTTATTAGCCTCTTATGTCTAATTAATTAAGAGGTAGGGTCATTCAGACTGTTTGTTTTTTTCCAATTTTTCAGAAACACGTATGTCTTGTTCACCTCTTATCTGATAAGAGGTAAACCAACCTCTTATTGATTTGCCTCTTGTTGTTTTCCAAACTATCAACAACGATGCTTCTCAATCGATTAAACTTAATCGATCATTTCTCTCAATCGATTCTTACCAAATCGATCCTCATATATCTCAATTGATGTATTTTAATAGGATTTAAATGTGTTAAATACCGTTAATAACATATTTTTGTTTAAATGAATGTTAATTACATAATTTAGATGTAAATTTTGTAATGATGATGAATAAATATGTGAAATTGTATAAATTTATCTATAAGTTTAACACTATAATTTTCTAATGGACAAAATAGACAATTTAACCAAATTCATACATTTATCAATTTACAAAAACAAATAGTCTTATGGATTCAGATTTCAAACTTCAGCATCACCTCTTATTAATCAAAAGTGAAATAAGACTTCAAACTTCAACACCTCTTAAAAAACAAACGCCATCTTATAATAATAATTAGAAATTATAAGTCATATAATGAATAAAGTCATATTTATCCTGTTTTACAAATAATAAAATTTCAATAAAATATAGCATAGTAATAAATATATGGCGTAGCTGATAGCTGTAACAGTCATATTTTTTATCTATAAAAAGTAAGATACCATTACGTTTAAAAGTGAAAATGTCTATGAAATGAAATAAAAATATCTAAGTAGATACTTAACGAGACGCAAAGACTAACCAAGTGGAAAAGCGATAAGAGAAATTGTGAATTTTGTATCTACACATGTCATACAGTGATACGGTTAAATGGTATGTACGTAAATATATATGGTTGAACATAAACAAACGCATATTTTTCAATATAAATATTACGTAAATAAAAATATGAATAATATCATATGTTTATAATGTTGATAATGAATTATTATTATGATTGAATGATGAAAGTATGTGTTAAAAACATAATTACGAAAAATACAAGGTTTTAATGTGTTTACATTAAAACCTTGTTTAAAAAAATATTGGACTTGATGTGGCTTACGAAAAATGAACTTAATGATTAAGGTAAAGCCGACCCATGTTTGGGAGTGGTGGTTTATCTATAATATTAAGGGGCTGTTTGTTTCCACTTATTGATCTCATTAAGAGGCTAGGGTCTGAATCGGTCAGACATAATCTTGTTTGACAAGACTTTTAAAAAAGCTCTGAATGGTAATTTTCCTCTTAATCGCTCCTTCGTCTACCCCAACCCCATATATATATATATATATATATATATATATTCCAATGTCATTCCTCTCCTTCTCATTCTCTAGGTATAATTCATCGATTCAATTTGTCTCTCTTCCCGATTCACCCGTTATCGTTTCATTCTAGTTGATCGAACCACCAATCATACCTGTTGAAGACCCGATTGTAGCACCTGTTGAATACACAACGTTCGATTCAAGGTACCATCTCTCGACTTTAGTATGTGTTTAGCGATTCAACTTTGGTTTGTATATGTTTAGTGATTTGGGTTTAAACCTACTGTTTTTTCTACTGTTTTGATTTCCTTTTTGGTCGATTGTTCTTTGACGAAAGTATTCAACTGTCAATGTCTCAGTCTTCTTTCGTTTCTCGACAGTGAAGTAAGACCAAGCTCATGAGCTTATTATCCCAGGTCGGAACAAGTTGATAGGATCCCCCTTTTTACGTCCTTTGCATTCTTTCACGCTTGTGATCACACGGGAATCCATGTTTTTAATCACATTAACGTATATGGTCAAGAATTCCTTCTCACAACCCCGACGCATCAATTCTTTCAGCACCCTGTCATATCATACACCTTTTCTAGATAAAAAAACTCCATAAGCAAATTAAAAGCTTGGTAAGGCGATAATTAGTACATTTACCAACATCTCCTTGTTCTGTATAGTGAGACCAAGGTAATATTCCTCCATTCATTACGTAACCTCTGTCTTAAGCATGACATTAAATAATACAATAAGTCATATCGTACCGACCTCCCTTAGGCTCTGCAAGCCTCTAACAAAATACAATTAGCTCGAGGCGTTTTACCTAGTTTCAACTTTCTTGGACAACCTTCTAGCAACGTCGTCAATGGTCTTCAAGTTCCTCTACACTGCCTCAGTATCTCCATTGAACAACTTATCAAGATAATATGTCCAGTGCTCGATAATCTCATCTTTAACTAAAAGTTAGATGGGACTTAAGCCACTGTTTTCCTCTATTATCTTGGATGTTGAGGAAGAATTGTTGCTTTTGTTACTTTTTTGGTTATATTTGAATCAAAATGCTACATCAAGAATCAAAAGGATAAAAGATAACACTTCATCGTTGACCGGACATGCGTATACTCTAGAACTATTAAATGGCTCAAATACGCAATGTCTTAAGTTGATGCGTCTTTCTCGTGATGCTTATATACTACTATGCAACCATTTTAAAGAAAAGAATTGGTTGCAAAATAGTAAGAATGCAAGTGTTGAGGAGACGATGGCAGTTTTTTTTTTTTTTTTTTTTTTTACAATTATAGGTCACAATGAACGCTATAGAATGATTAAAAGAAGATTTCAACACTCAATGGAGACTACCATAAATATTTTCGTCAAGTACTACGAGCAATGATGGAATTTGCTAGAGAAGTTGTGAGACCAATACCATTGAAGAAACCTCCAACATATCCGAACGACAAAGAAATCTTAGAAGAATATTTCCAGTATGTTTTCGTGTATATAACTTGCAATATTAAACGTAGTTAAAAAGTTCCTTATCGTTTATATTTTTTTTAATAAAGGGGCAATAGGTGCATTAGATGGGAATCTCATACATGCAGTTGTGCCTGTAGATCAACAAGCTTGTTATAGGAGCAGAGGAAGAGGTAAATGTTATCAAAACGTTTTAGCGATTTGTGATTTTAATATGATATTCACTTATGTTTGGGTTGGATGGGAGGGCATAACGCATGATACTAGAGTTTTAAGAGAAGTTGCATTGAACTCAACTTCTGGATTTCCATTCCCTTCATCTGGTATTTATGACTTTTACTTAGTATTAAATATAATTTATTACTTATATATATTTACTAAAACAATAAATTTTTCCTACAGGTTAAATGTAGAAAAATATTATTTTTGTGATGCTGCATATGCCAACACTCGTGAATTTTTGACTCCATATCGCAATACAAAATATCGGCTAGTTGATTTTTTCGATGTCGACGTGCGTTGACCAAAGAAGAAAAATTCAATCGTGCCCACGTACAACTCAGAAATGTTATCGAGCGTGCTTTTGGTGTATCGAAAGCAAGATTCCCAATTTTGAAACAAATGGCCCCTTATCATTTTCGAATATAAATAAACATTGCAATTGCTTGTTTTGCTATCCACGACTTTATAAAAAAAAATGCAATATGCAAGATCAATTATTCATGGATTACGACAATAACCCCATGTTCATCAATGCGAGGAAGAAGAGACAGATGCAACGCCTTGGGGGAGACTTCTCCTGGTGCAACTTAAGTGGCCTCGCATGGCGTCTCGACCTTCCTGAATCTCCTGTGAGATTTGACCCAAAGCAGTAGCTTAGGCGCGCCTTTTGGCATCGGTTATGTCGCCCAAAAAGCCGTCTGATGCACCGTTGGGCTCCTTCTTACCCAATTACGTTACTTTTCAGCTCAATGCAAACCAACACAACCAAAATACGGATTTGGATTTTAACTCATGCATAATAAGAGGAGTTCAAGCATTTTGGATTTCTAAAAACTCCCAAGATACAAAAATACGGGCGTCACAGATTGAAATAATGGTTTTTGGTATAGATTTCGACGATAGTTAAAAAGTTGATACAAAAACGAGTCAACAATCACAGTTTCAACATTTAAATTGACGTGCAAAATTATTTGCCTAAAAATTAATATAGCTAGTGTTTTTTTACAATTGTTAGGGGTTATTTGGCGTTTTCCATTAAATCATGTATGTAAATAGTTAACTGTGTAGATTAATCTGTCCGAATGAATTGGTAGTGTTTTTTCATAAATAAGGAACACATTTTTAATTGGGAAGGGGCGTGATTGGATAAACTTGGCTTTCAGAATAAAGCACATCCTAGAAACTTACCGAATAAGTCATTTTCTATATTGTTAAGTCACTACCAAACAATCATGTATAACTAACCGAATAAACCACGAGTCTCATCAAATTCATTAGTCCATTGACAAATATACCTTTTACTTTGTTTTGTAACATTAATAACTATATATTATTTTAATAAATATTTTTGTGTATTTTAATAGGCGTAATTTACCTTTTTTTTAAAAATTATTTCTAATATAAATAATAATAAAATAATATAGGTATATTATAAAGAGTTCTCTATGTGCACATAATCAAATAATGTATATTTAGGTAGGGAAATGAATTATACAAGACGATTGAAATGATGGTTTTTTTTATTTTAAATAACAGAATTAAAATCTTATCTCTAAGTTGTTAAAAAACAAAGCAAATATAAATAATTATAAAAAATAATTAAATTACATTTTTATTAATTGATTATTATGAAACAAATGTTTTTAATATTTTTTTAAAACCTTATTTCATACAATCCTATGAAATCTTGTAAAATCCCGAGCATCTTTAAGGATTTTAAAATCCTATGATTTCAAATCCCAATAATCCAACAAATCACACATGGGATTATAATAGGTTTGAAATTCAAATTCTCTCAAATCCATTCCATTCCTGCAAACCAGACGAATATTTATAATTACTCGTATTTATTTTTTAAGAAAAATATAATTTTGAGATAAGATAGAATAAAAAGCATTATAATTATTTAAACTATTATTGTATACGTCAATATATGTCACGTGGGATGCAACTACACAAGACCCATTATTGGAAGTTTTTATTGTTTTTAAATCCATTTTTTAATTTTTACCCATTAATCTCACCTAACATTATTCAAATATTTTATAAATTTATTTAAATCAAACAAGTATGGTTTTTTTTTTCTCCATGGATATCCAACCTGCTAAGCGAACCAACTAATATCAGGATGATCACCTGCTTTGCAGATAGTTTGGAATCACCGTATTTGAATCTCCGTGGCCACAAAGAGATTTTTATTTATCATTAGATTTGAACCTGTGACACCACTTTTGTGGTTACAGGTACTGTTTTTGACGTGTAGTCCAGCGGATAAAGGTGTAGGAAGACCTTGTCTAAATACAACACAAGTTATGAGTTTGATCATGGACCCTTCGGCTAACTTCAGACGTTGAGTTAGTTAAAAAACCGTCCCTCATATTTCTGTACTTGAAGTTTAGAATATTTTAACCATATGATATAAATGTTTTATAATGTAACTAGAAGAGTACTCGCGCAATGCAGCGAGACACATCTTGATTTTAATGTTCCATTTTATTATTTGTCTCTATCGATGTTATAATACGATTTTATGCGTTTTAAAGAAAACAATAATGATTTTATTTTTGAATAAAATATAAATTTGAAGATATCATAAAAATTTGAAAAAAATTATATCAATTTTAATATCAAATCAACTATTTAAAAGTTTTTACTTTTTATGTAATTTCTTTAATTTATTTTTTTATTATAATTTAATTTAAGTTTAATAATGAAATAGTTTATTTTTGGTTTAATAATATAACATTTTATAAAAATAATTAAGTATTATGTTAGAACTTAATGATTATCCTAATTATATTTTAGATTTTTTATATTTAAAATGAGATGTTTATTCTGTATTTGATTATGTTTATCTGCAGTTACTTACACGAATTCAGATATGGAGCTTTAATAATTGTACTAATGCACAATCTACTTGTAATCTTAGGTAATAAGTAATATACATTAATAAACAATATTTTATGCAAAAAATGAGTTTTAAGAGTTTTTTGTCAAATGCTTTATAATATAGTATAGATTATGTGTTTTTAATAAAAAAAATAATGATTTTATTTTTGAATAAAAATATAAATGTGAAGATATCATAAAAACTTGAAAAAAAATATCAATATTAATATCAAATCAACTATTTAAAAGTTCTCATTTTTATTTAATTTATTTTTTTTATTGTAATTTAATTTAAGTTTAATAATGAAATAATTTATTTTTAGTTTAATATTATAAATTTTATAAAGATAATAATTAAGTATTCTGTTAGAATTCAATAATTATCCTAATTATATTTTAGATTTTTTATATTTAAAATGAGATGTTTATCCTGTATTTGATGAAATAGGATATGGATGAAATCGGATAGAGATGAAATCGTTTAGGGATGAACGGGTTTAGGGATGGCTTTAACAGGTTGTACCATTAGCAATAGATGTTGTCTTTAAGAGTTTTAAGAGTTTAAGAGTTTTTAAGTTTTTAAGAGTTTTAGCCAAATGCTTTATAATATAGTATAGATAAAGATTTCTAAACTCGTACGTATCTCAATTTTATGATGCTTTACCTTCTTGCGAAATATAGACTCAAAGACTCAAATTTCTTCATGTTTTGTTGTGTTTCGAGTTGACTGGGAATAATATGGTTCACATATAAAACGGACTTTATTTATCAAGTTTCTATAAATAAAAATTGATTTACGTATTTTCAGTGTGAACKTTGCTTGAAGTCTGTTTACCTAACAAGATTGTTGTATAATTCTTTAACAAGTCATTGAACTACAAAAGAAAATCAATGCGATGATTCAACTTCTGGTCGGTATTGTACACCAAAATACAACTAAATTATGTTATTTTGGGGGTGTTTGAGATTGCTTATAAAAACAACTTATTGACTTATTCCGATGTGACACCAGTAATAAGCACTTTTGTAACCCCAAGGGTGGTGCCTGATTGCTTTGAGCTTGACTCCAAAGGTCAAAAGTACCTGGAGGTCCCAGGTTCAAATCCAAGGAGGAATAAAAATCCCCTTGTGGCCACGGAGGTTCAAATGCGATGACTTTGGGCTAAGCAGGTGGTCGCCCTGGGATTAGTCGGCTCGCATAGCGGGTTGGATATCCAGGTTAATAAAAAAACACTTTTGAGTGCTTGGATAAACAATTTATACCGATGCCAAACTGGTAATAAATTTTTTTTTGAATAAGTTAAACCGTTCTAATTTATAATAAGTTGATAAGTATTTTTATAAAAAATAAAAGCTATTTCAAACAAGCAATCCCAAACACCCCCTTTGCATGCTTATCTTAGAGGTTAAAAGCATCACATTTGTAATGTGATGGTCATAAATTCAATTCTGACCACAACCTTCGTCATAAACAATAAACGATAATTATACGTTTGAATTTAACTTCAAATTTAAACAGTGTAAACTTTTAGACCAAATTCAAAGCGATGTATCTTATTAATTCTATGAACTCAATTAAAATTACCTTTAAATTTCCGCAACCACCACAAACTGATAGACCAAACCCTACGTTAGAACCAGTGTTAATCCAACCAAATTTCTCGGATACATATATATGTTAAAACATTAATCGTATAAAACAGTAAGTATGTATATAAATGGTATCTATACGTATGTGTGTGTGTGTGTGTGTATATATATATATATATATATATATATATATATGGTTGGATTTAATAAAACCTGATAGGACGGCCCCGTTTTCATATTTTTAGGATTGTCCCCTGAACCTCATGATAAGGTTCGGTTTTAGCAAGGTTTCAAATTTCATAGGAACCTCTCGTTGTTGTACATCGAGCACACATGAGATTTGATTCAATGGCACAGATGCGTGCATTATGTGTGAAGGTCAGGGCATGGTCGTCATTCGATCATCTGCATTTGGGTTGTTCAGACTGATTAAGGGGGTGTTTGGATTTGCTTACTTGAAACAACTTATGACAAAAACACTTATCAACTTATTATAAGTCAGAATAGTTTAACTTCTTTAAAATAACCTTATTACCGGTTTGACATCGGTATAAGTTATTTATCTAAACACTCAAAATTGCTTATTACCGGTGCCACACTGTAATAAGTCAATAAATTGTTTTTATAAGTAATCTTAAACACCCCTAAGTTAACATATTAATATTATATAGGCAAGGTATGTTAATACACGTTAACTAATCTTAAGGTGTGCTAGTATTCGAAGTTTTTTTTTTTTTTTAATTAAATTATGATAATATTCATTAATTTCGTGTTAAGGCATATTAATATTTAATAAAATATTAATTTTCTTCACTATACATTTAACTTCAAAATTTTTTATTGATAAAAATAATAAAAAATAATTTATTTCTTTTAAGAAATATTCGATGAATAACACCAAATATTATAACAAATCAATAAAAATTGATATAAAAATTGAATTTAAATTTTTAAAAAGAAAAATAAATTTTATTAAATATATAAAATAGACTAATAATATAATTATTGTTGTAATCTTTGATATAAATTTTTAGAGTAAATTATGATTTTCGTCCCTGTGGTTTGTTAATAATTTCTATTTTCATCCCTATGGTTTAGAAACTATGATTTTCGTTCTTGAACTAATTCCTACTTTAAATAGAAGAGTTCAAAAAATAAAGAATTGTAAATGACAGGGGCCAAAACAACAAATAAATTTAAAATTATAAAGATAAAAATAGCAATGAATTATAATATAGGGACGAAAAATGAAAAATCTAAACCAGAGGGACTACAATTACACTTTTTAATAAATCGGAGGGACTAAAACGCAATTTACTTTTTTATTCTGAAAAATTAGATTTTGAGACCATGTGGAAGATAAACCTCCCGCCCACCCCCAAAAAACCACAATCAAAACCCTCGAATCATTCTCCATTGATAATAATGGATTCATGGCTTCCATTGCTGGATATCTTCATGAATTCCCTTTCTCCTGAAACAGAAGCATCGTTGTGGCTCCAATCTTCCTTCCATCCTTCATCCAATTCCAATCCCTCGATTTCCGTTTCCACTTCCACCGCCTCTTTCCTCTCTCTCCTCATGCAACCCACCGAAGCCGTCGTCATCGATTCTTCTTCTTCATCCTCATCTTCAATCCATAACAAACGAAGGTAAGCAACCCCATTTTGTTTTCATGTTTCAGTGTATGATCATATTACATGAGTAATTTTTATCACCTCATTGGTGAATTATGACAGAAATTTTCATAAAGTGCTTCAATCCTGTTTATGTAAATGAGTTTATTGAGGAATCAATCTGAAGAAAATACCCATTTGATCAAATAAGCTGATTGAGTTTTTGTTTGTTTGTGAGCAATGTTTATTTATGTGAATATTATATAAGGTGGAATAGCTCTTTTCTTCGCTTAGTATTTTCCCCAATTACCAGGTTTATGTGGCTGCAGACGTTACCCGATGTAGTTCAGGCTCGAATTTTGTCATTTCTTACTTACGAGCATGCAAAGTTTAATAAGCAGGAGTTATCTAAACTTGCAAAGCATATGTTGTTTGATGCTACAGAGGTTAATTTTTGGGCCAGGAGAGCTGCACACCAGCTGTTTGATGTTGTGTCTGACTCAAACTATAAATGGGTTTCTTGTTTAAATTTGGATTCTGAAGAAGAAAAGTTTGAGGGGAGCTTTGGAGAGGCTCCTAGGTGGCTTAAAGACGTTGCTAGTGCCAATGATTCCGTTCTTCCTTGGCTTCCCATTTCAGTCGATGAATTGAATACGAGAATGCCGCATAGCCCATGTGAAAATGATGAAGATATGATGGTTGAAGTTGAAGAGATCGAAGATGGAAATTGCGAGCGTGTTGGCACCCGACTCGAATTGGGTCATCATGAAATTGATCCCATAGACCATGAAACAGAAGAATTGGCCGCTTGTTTGCAAATGAGAATAAAGAACTTGGAATCTAGTCTAAAAGCATTAGAATTGGTGGATGATATCCGACAACTCTGTTTTAAAAGGAAAGGAGATTCTTTAACGGTTTTGGGCATGATTGAACCGTGGAATGCAGTTGATGAAGTTGTTCCAATCTTGTTATCCCGTTTATTAGATGGAAACGAAGACGACTTTGGATGGACAAGTAATATCCTATGCTCAATTGTGCTTCCAAAATTCTTAATACTTGAAACACCCGCTACTCGTGTGCTGGTAACCGCAACTATAGATTACTGCAAGGTGCATCACAAGGCTGCGGTTTACGCACTTATATTTCCATTGATTCTTCGAAAAGAAGGCATCAATAACCACATTAGTGACGTGATCACAAGGATTGTTAAAGAATGCTTGCACCCTGCTCAAGTTTCCGCCTTCTGTCAAAAACTATTATGTGAAGAAGAAGATGAAAACAAATATATATGCCTTCCTTGCCATCGGTCTCTAGTTTGTGGAGAATTGGTATGGACTGAACCGTTGTTTAACCTGTTCCAGAATATCTTCAATCATAATGTTCACTTGACTCAAGATTCAGTTGATCGACTTGTTTCCCACACTCTAGAATCTGCTAGACGGTTCTCAAAGTCTTTGAAGTTTGCAAACTTCTTGCTGTGTTTTGTCGGTAAGTGTGGTCCATTGTTAAAGGTTCATAAACTGGCACTATCTGAAGCTGTTGGTAGCACAAACAGTTTCTTGACGAAATCAATATTATCAAAACTGGCTAGTATTTGATGCTTATTGAATTACATTTTTGGAATGCTGAGGACAAATAGTAAGTTCTGGAAGTTATTGCAAATGTTTGGTGAAACTTATTGAGGTGGAAACATGTTGAACGGGAAAATGACACAAATAGCCATTTTGGCGGACCAAATTTACCTCTTAGCCATTTCTTTCTCTCCTTTCCAACAAAATCATCACCTTCGCAAGTAACCATTCCTCAACTTGTGGAGGGATAAAAGAAAGAAATTTCTGAACATGGTCCGCAAGTAACACATCTGCAACAGGGACCAAATCTGTAAATTTGTCTAAATACAGGGACCAAATCTGCAAATTAGTCTAAATACTTCCAGGACATTTGAATGTGCTACTTGCGAACCCGTTCAGAAACTTGTTTTTATTTTTTGCCCCTCCGCATGTTGAGGAAGTGTTACTTGCAGAGGTGATGATTTTGTTGAAAAAGTCGGAGAGGAATGGCTAAGAGGTAAATTTCTTGGCCAAAATGGCTACCTTTGTTAATTTCCCTAACCGAAAAAGCTCATCAGGCAAATAAAGGCTAGCCCGTTCGAGTCTTCTCAGGGCCACCGAAATTTTTTCTGGCTGTCTTCTTCAGGGTCCTATGGGATTAGGCGAGGTGCTCGCAAGTTGGCCCGGACACTCACGATTACCAAAAAAGGAACAAAGAAAGGAAATGTTGCATCTTGAGAAAGGAGTTGGCTATGACCCCCTATGAGGTTCAGCAATATAACGTTGGTACATTGTTGTTTCACTCACATTTAATCTTTGTGATATTTAAGGTAATATATCTATAAGTGCCTTGAATTTGTGTGTCGACACAAATGATTTTTTGTTCTTTTGGCTCATCTGCTTTTGGAAGTCTTGGTAATGCTTTTAATTCTTTGTTACAAAACCGAGCAACATGTTTTATGATAAGGAGATTAGACCATGACACAGTTTCCGTTTGTATGTTTTCTTTGCTTGTCTGTTAGATTTTTAGTTGCTTACCTCTAACTTGTATTTGAATTCGTGGAAGCTGCTTTTCTTGTTTCAAATTCTTCTTTTTTTTGGATGTTATTTTTCCGCATTTCTTCTACAATATGGGGTTCTTGACTTAACTAGGCTTTCTAATTTTTTACAAAAATAACCCAAAAATACATTTTTTACAAAGAAAACCCATCCATTTCTCCAATTTTTTCATGGAGAAGGTCCCCACAATAATCCACGTGGGCCCCACAAAAATCTGGAAAACTTGTTGCTGATGGCACCCCTTGGCCTGCTTAGTGAAATGAGGGGGGATTCGTGAGGCATTTCACAAATGGCCCACAAGCCGGTTTTTGTATTAAATGTTGAATGAGTATAAGTTAGCAAGTTTCAATAATAGCATTGTGACTGTTACAGATGTACGGGGCGAGTGGTAGGCTTGCTAATATGCCCAAAGTCCCCGCTGCAATATTATCACTTTGAACCCTTCAAAGATTCTAATATTTTTGTGGGGCCCTTTCTGCTTTCGCTTTTGGGTTATTTTTGTATAATGTTTTTTCTAAAGAAAGGTTAGTTAAGTCAAGAACCCCAACCTCGCGGGGGGGGGGGGGGGGGGGGATTACAGATTCAGCTGCTCTACTCTTTAGGTGAGATATTGTGAGATTAAACGGTTTTTCCTTCCTCAAGATTACACCATGACACACACAAAGAAAGCCGAATTACAATCGACTTGTCTGTTTCCTTCATATCGGAATCACCCCAAAATGCATGCTGAAATATGCCGACAACTTTCTATAGATTTGCTTCTTAAACAGCAGACTAGTAAAGGAAACATGTTATAAATTTATAATCTATTAAAACAAAATCACAAATCAGGACTAATATGAGCAAAAGTTGCAGCAAATAGTTAACACACACAGGTTGAGACCATGGCTCTTATGCAGGAAAATTTTGGAAAATTTCAGCCTTAGCTTTTATGCAGGAAGATTTCATTGCCCATTGACCATCTTCTTCATAGATTCAAATCGAGGACCTTTGTCTGCAAATTTGGTTGACGAATAAAGTTTCAAGTAATCTTGAAACGTATAGCGATTTGGGTACAACAATTCTCGAGCTGGAGAAATGACGGCATCTCCAGCAGGATTATAGAAAGTGGCAATCGACAGTCTGCTTCCATCTTTATCGGTCATAACTCTGTGAACGGTACTCTTATAATTTCCATTACTCAATACTTCTACCTGATCACCTGTGTTAACGAAGATGGTATTGTTTTTTGAAGGCGGGATATTCACCCATTTTCCATCTTTGAAGAATTCAAGACCTGGGACTTGATCATCTTGGAGCAAAAGAATAATGCCACCTGCATCTGTGTGCTCACGAAGACCTCTAACGAGTTCTGGCCGAGGGCATTTTGGGTATTTGGCTACTTTTGTCCCTACGGAAGGACCTTTGCCTCCTGAGAAAGCCTCCTTGATGTATTCCTTATTCAGACCAAGATTTTCACACATGAGTTCAGAGAGCTTCTCGGCCACCTTTATCAGTTGATCAATGTACTCATCCATTGCTTTGCTGCATTAATTCATTATTCACATATGCATCCAGTTAAAATTGTGTCCATCTCTTTCATTTATATTCATTTTTCACATATGAATCCTGTTAAAAATTGTGTCCATCTCTTCCATGTATATTTAGCAAGGTCACTTAAGGCTAAGTTTTAGCTTATAAGCTAGTTGTTGGCTGATACACTATTGTTGTCCGATAAAACTAGTTGTTAGCCGAGAGACTAGTTGTTGGATAATAAGCTGATAAACTAGTCATGCTTGTTAAAAGCTAGTTGAGGATGTAAAATGACCTAAAACGACATGTTTAAAATTAATTGGAAAAAATAAAGGGTATAATTGGGAAAAAGTGGAAAGAAAAGCCTCTGGAGCTTATTGAAACGCCACTTGAAGTAGGGTTTCAAAAAAGCCAGCTTATCAACTAGCTTATGGCTAACTAAACTGGGTTTTTTTTCCGACAAGCGTAAAAATAAGCTAGTTTATGGTTGCCAAACATGACCTAATAATTTTGTTTAATCTAGTTTTGCAGGTTGAAAGCGTTGTATACAAATGATGCAAGTATGGACGATGGTGATTTCTGACTTACCGAAGCTCCTCGGAAAGATTGGTGTACACATTGATCTTATTCTCTGGACGATGCCAAATAAAGAACGTGCTTTCCCAATCGATGTCGGTGGTATTGCTTTTATCTTCAAACTTTTTCGCTATCTCGGAGTTATAGAAGTTCTTCTCCATGTTCTCTTGATAATGCTGATTCACTAGTTGCTTAACCTTGTCCATTAGCTCCTTATCAACTCCATGGTTTTCAATCTGCGTATCATAAACTCCAATAAGTTTATATCATAACTAAACCAAAAACCAAACCAAATAAACACCGTTTATCCCATTTGGTGGTGGGGTCCAAGGGGGGTAAGATGCACGTATACCTGACTTCTACCTTCAAAGAGTAGAGTGGTAAGTGGTTGTATCTGTGAAGACCCCCGGCTTGTGCGAGAAGGAGAAATGCATATAGGATACAATTTGAAAACCTAGTTACGTGTAAACAATAGCACACAAGTATAGGCAGGTAGATGGAAGTTCATTTAGGAACCTTAAATATTTTAGGCACCCAAAAACCACTTATTTTGTGAGTGTTCATGATGAATAACATGATAAGATATTCATTATGAATGATGAATAATATTCACAAATATTCATGATGAATAATATTCACAAATATTCATGATGAATATACAGGTAGAGGAAGGTTCATTTAGGAACCTTAAATATTTTAGGCACCCAAGAACCAATCTTTTTGTTAGTGTTCATGATGAATAACGTGATAAAGTATTCATTATGAATAATGATAATATTCACAAGTATTCATGATGAATAATGAATAATATTCATCATGAATACTCACAGAATAGGTAGTTTCTGTTCCTAGATTCGTAAATCAGGCAGGTATATCATAACTCATAATCAAAATCAAAGTCATGTATTAGATGATGATATATGAGAGTTATAATCATATTATTACCTGAAAAAAGCCCCATTTCTCACAAGCATGGTGGAGAAGTGCCATTGTTTTGCTTCTCTCCTCTCCATCTAACTTGCTAAAATCTATCATAGGAATTGACATTTTCTTTCTTATTTCTTTTCAAGTTTCTGCTTTCTTGTTGATGAGTATATGGTTAACTTAGTGAGGTATATATAGGCAGCCACAGGACGACAAAGTTGTTTTCACCAATATTTTAATTGGGTAGAAGTTAAATCTGTAAGGAAAGGTAGTTGCAGATGTACCATGGCCTAAATATAAGGATGTAATTAATGCGTATTCAGTTCATCTTCCCCGTCATTCCGATTAGGGAACATTTTGACTTTTCTGGTCAAACAATTCGTATCGATTAAACGATATAGACTTGTTTAAATTAGAGGAAATTATCGGTACTGATGCTCTGAGTTTGTCTAATTGATTGAAATTAACTCTAATATATCTTCTGAATACTCAAGTTAATTTGTTACGTCTATGTTAGGTAAACTAGCTGATAAGCTGCCTCTTAGACGTTAAACTTACCATGTTTGGTAAAAACTAGACCCTATAAGGATATTTTACTTGACATCTCCAATAGATACTCCAAAATAGAGAAAAATGAAGATTTCGAGCAAAAATTTTGCTCCAAGATATTCTCCAAAATTTCCTCTAAAATGGAGAAAGTAGGAAAGAGAGTGAAATTCTCAAAATTTGGAGAACCAAAAATGATTACCATGAGGGAGAATTTTTTTTTATTATATTCTCACCGATAAAAAACTTGAAATCAAATGTTTATGAGTGAGAAATAGTATTTTATTAAATGTATGAAATATTTAAGTAATATAATCGATGTTGTAATCTCCAAAATGGAGAAGCTGTTGGAGTTGAATGTAATTTTTTTTGGAGATTTTGGGTTTTAATATTCCATTTTGGAGAATTTTGAAAAATCTGTTAGAAATGCTCTTATGGCTTCTTGCATAAAAGATCAGGGTAATCAAAGGGCCTTTGCCTTTAGCGGTATTTAAACCTCTACCCTTTCAGGAGGTCAAGGGTTCAAACTTCATCAAAGATGAGAAGGGTGTGTGAGTTCATTTGCTATATATAACTATTATATACTTTAAAAAAAAAGACCATGGTAATCAGAGGGCCTTTGACCTAATCGTATATGGACTTTTGACCATCCAAAGAATCAGGAGTTCTAACCTCATTAAAGATAAGAAAGGTGTATGTATGAGTTAATTTGCTGTATACAATTACTTTAAAAAAAAAAAAAAGAGAGAGAGGAGGGTGTATGTTAAGTTACATAAGCCAAGATTAGATTCAAAGCCTTTGAATTGTAGATTTGGAAGATGTTCCCAGTTGACTCAAATTACGGATGGAGTAGTTATCATCCTTTTTTTCTAATTTATTACTTAAAAAAATGTGGACAATATTCGTTGCATGTGACCAGTTGAAATTCCTTTTCTTAAAATAGTATTATTTATAAATCAACCATGCTTTTTATTTTGTTTCTGTGGGAAGTTGAACTTGTACTCATAATAAATGATTGTTTTCTTGAAATCCAGTTCATCAGTTTTGCGGAAACTGGGTGCGGTTTTGACCTTTTCATCTACTTTTATTGTTTTTTTAAACCATATGTTGGATACAGGTTTCCAATGGGCTGTTTCAGATGTGATGTCATAGATTCAAAGGTATCACCTTTCATTCATAAATCTCTCTTCAATCTAGCTTTGATATATACATATATAGACTTGGGATCATATAAGACAATACTGTTTTTATAAGACACATATTTTTACACTTGAAACTTTACAGCAAAACACTCTAAAGGTAACATTCCCAGTGTTTTTGCTGTGAAGTTTCAAGTGTAAAAATGTCGTCTCATGTGTCTCACGAAAACAATCTTGTCTCACGTGAACGCAACCCTATATATATATATACATACATACGTAGAGGTTGGTTATTATACAACCCTTTACATTTGTACTATCAATACAAATCAATCTCAACCGTCCATTTAATTTGATGAATATATGATTTCATAGAAGTTTTGATTGTTTCCTAATATAAAGTATTGATCATAATTAATGAACTTTATTCATCTTCCATAAATATTCAAATCATAATAAATGAATTTTCATCATTTTCATAATCATCTCGATTTATTGGGTTGTATTGGTTGTATAAATGTGATGGATTGCATTTGAAACAAACTTTACATACGTATATTATACATATATATGGGTTCAAATAAAAACCATTCAATTTGTAAAAACCGTGAAAACCTCTTTCAATCAATTATAATTTTTCATTTTGTTCATTTTTTTATAATTATGAGAGGTTGATTAAACTATTTTTATTGTGGAGGGTGTTAATCATGGATATTATCATCTTCATTATTTTAATTTTAGAGAAATACATGAAACAGTTTCATTAAAATTTCATTAAGTAGTATATGAAACAGTTTCATTAAAATTTCATTAAGTAGTATATGAAACAATTTCATAACCACATATGAAACAACTTCATCGGAAAAAGTATTATATGAAACAATTTTACAAGATTTAACAATTTCATGAAAAAAATTTATAAGATTAACGATAGATGAGAGTAGTTTTTACGGTTTTTACAAATTGAAGTGGTTTTCATTTGATCGCTCATATATATATATATATATATATATATATATATATATATATATATATAGGGGAGCGATCA
>NC_037544.1:37140034-37167657 GCF_001531365.2 Cynara cardunculus var. scolymus | reverse complement strand
TATATATATATATATATATATATATATATATATATATATATATATATATATATATATATGCACCCCCTACTCATTTGAAAATTATTTGGTCCTCATCTATTGGTATATTCTTGACTAAAGTGTCTATTTGTTTTGTGGGATTGGTTATAGGAGAAGGCTCAAGTAATAACCATGAATATTTAATTGTAAGAATTTGTTATATATATTCAGGGCAAACCTATATTGACTCATGTAGTGGTATGGGTCATCGTTTCATGGTTCTATCAATTGGGGAAAAAGATACGTTGCAACTATATCGTTTTTGAAACTGAAAGCTTTGACATAATAGTCCCGTGCCACTACTCGGTCGTTCCCCTCCTCTCCCCTCTCTCAAAGGTTTTTCTTGGTCTTTTGTATTTTAACTGTTAAACACTTTATGATCCTTTTTACATGCATTTCACCAAAATAAAATGTATTTGCCTATGGAACAAGTAATAATTAAAGCTATTTTTTTTACCCATGTGATTTGTAATTCGTTGTTGTTTTTGTCTTTAAGGCTAACTGTGTCAACAGTTTACTATCAAGTATAAATTGTAAATCACTTGGACAAAAGCAATAGTAAATTATAAACTATAGAAATAAATTATAAACTAGGGTTGCATATGGGTTAGGTTGGTCGGGTTGGAGACATTTGAATAATCCAACCCAATGTTTGTGGTTTGATAAATCTCAACCTAACTCGATCCGAACAAAACTTCAACCCAACCTAATGCACACTGTGTGAGTTGGGTTGAAATTTGGTATATCATTTTATAAAACGGAGTAAAATTAAACTGAAAACATATAAAAAACTAACAAACTCAAAAAAGAATGTTAATGGTTCATGTAAATAAGAAAGTAAAATTACGTTTGAAATTGTAACATAATTTTGAATAACGTTAATTACGGATTGTTCTAATATCAAATGTATATATATTAATTAAGAACTTAACAATCATATTAAATCCATCGTATATGAAAACATCGGGTTAGGTTCAAATAGCTCTAATCTAATTCCAACCCAAATCCTAATAGATGTTATTTGGTCTAATTTTGTATCAACTATGTGTCAGGTTAATTCAATTTGATTTTTTTTTTAAAGTTTTTTCAGGTTGAGTTGGCCGGTTTGTTCGGGTTAGTCGGTTTCTTAAGTACCCCTATCTTAAACCACAGGGACTAAAATGTAGTTTACTGAAAAAGGAAGAATTTATAGATGGGCTATTTTTTGGGCCATGGGCCATGGGCTCTACTATTAATTATTTGGGCTTAAACATCAAAGGCTTTGAAATTACAAGTATCGTAGTTTAAAAAAATGTTTGAATTTACAGGTCGTTTACCAAACACTTACTCGGTAAGCACTTATCAGTAGAATTTAACACTGCCATTTACCTATCGGGTAAGATTCTGGTCAACAAAAACGGTATCGTATGCAACAATTTTACCCGGTAAGTGCTAATTGTGGTCCAAGCCATTGCCCTCATTACTAGGTAAGACTTTCGATCCATGTCTCGTTCTTACCGGATAAGATTTTTTGTCTTTGCCTTATTCATATGCTAAGGTAATCTAACTTGATAAGTGTTTACTCATGTAAAAATTTGGTAAACGACCCCTTAGTCTCTCCATCAAAGGAAACAGAAAGAGAAGGATTTGAACCATCGATACAAAATTGTACACCACAAATAGGAGCTATCTCTCAAGGCATTTAAAAATTCTATTAGATAAGGAACAATTTCGTCGTTTTATCGATTTTTGTCTTCTATACAGTCAAAAAGTACAAGGACCAATATAGTAAGAGTCATTATTCTTGTTTATCTTACCAAATAATATTTTTGACCTTCAAAATTAATTGTTGATAAACGTTTATTACCTGCTGAGTAAGAGTTTTTCCCGTCACTTATTGGGTAAAAAATCTCACTCACTGGGTAAGTTTTTCGGTCTTTATGTGCCTCTTACCATGTAAGAGTATCTCCAACAGTTATTTGTTACTGAATATTAAACGTCAAAACCTCTAAAATAATTACGTTCAACTCCAACATCTACTCTAATTTAACAATTTTACTATTAAATTATTCTATATATTTGATAAAATATTAGGGGTTGTTTGTTTATCTCTTAATAGTTTCATTAAGAGGCAACATCTGAATCGTTAAGAGGTGAATCTTGTTTGGCAAAAAAAAGTCTGTCTCTTAATGGTTCTAAAACCCTCTTAATAAATTTGTATCCTGGATCTCCCTTGACCATTAAGAGCCATAATTTCATTGTACACAATTACCAAACAATTATATTTCATTTTGTACTATATCATGAGATCCTCTTAATCATTCTGATCACTTAATCATTCTGCAACAAATCATTCAATAATTACCAAACAACCCCTAATTCTATTTCATAAAAATTTATTTTCAACATCTCTTATTGGTGAGAAATAATTAAATACTATTTTTCTTTATGTGGAGTTTTAAAGATTTTCCTAAAATTTAGAGATTTTCATATATATTTTTTTGTTAATAATACAACTTTTTATAAAGATAATAATTAATTATTTTGTTAGAACTCRATAATTATCATAATTTTATTTTTATATTTTTAAATTGTAATTAATTTTAATTTTTTTTTATATTAAAATCATATAAATTATATTTTGTGTTGGAAATTTTGTTGGATCCACGAAGCTTTACCTACCAGAACGGCAACCCAAATTTGCGTGAATTGAAAAGCATACAATCTCACTTCTCTTCACCCCCGATCCGCGGCAGCACTCAAGTCCCTTTCTCCACTTCCCACTCCGCCACACTCCGCCCACTCCTCGCCGTCGTCACCACCGCCGCCGCCGGTCACTCTTGCCTTTCACCAACGCCTCCTTCCTCACTTCATCTTCATCTCTCTACAACCTCATAATGTTGCGAAAATCACTTCTCCCTCTCTTCCTTCTCGATCTTCTCTGCTTTATATGCTTACTTGCTGCCGAAGATTCCTTAATTTTCAACGAAGACGTTGGAGTCCTTAATGTCACTACTACTGGATCAAATAGATCTAAGGAAGATAGCTTTGCTGGCATGCTTGATCGTGCTCTTGAGAAGGAGTTTCCTGAGAATGATGAACAGTCCGATGGTTAGTTAGATCTTGAATTTTTTGTTTCTTTTGTTTATTTTAACAATGATGATGTTTTTGCTAGGTTTAGTTTGATTGTTACTTCTGATTTAGTTTGAGAATGTAGAGTAGAGAATCATACGTTCTTATTTTTTTTGAGCTATTTAGGGCAGACATTTAGGTACATTCCGATATCATGTGTTTTATTTACTTACACTAGGAATTTCGTGTATGAATATCGTTACTTTGAAGTCCTAATTGAAAATTTGGGTTTATGCATTAATGAAACGTAAGCTACTGTGCTTAAGTTGGTAACGTGTTCCTTTATCACTCTTACCCAGGTACTGATCCTGGGAGCTTCAATAACAGTGTGGCAGGGCAACAGGTGTGTGATAGAGTTTTAAGATTTGGATTGTTTTCATGGAAGTTTCAACCTTGTTGGCTAACCAACCAAACCCAGCGCATGAAAATCCATTGCATGGTCTTTAATGAGCAATCAAATATGGGTTTTCTAAATATAACCTTGTTTACTTAGGTGTAGGTCATACTCATATGATGTTGTGACCTTTCATATCATCAAAATATGAACTGATCCTTGCATGTCTAGGGTTTAGAAGGGATCGTTATTGTCGCTAATAACCAATACTAACTGTCAGTTGGCTTAACCTTTACATGTTTTGGAGACCCCTTGAATATCCAATTATCCACGAATGTCCTGTACATTATGGACGCATGATCACAATTGAGATTTCTATTGGGACTCTCCCAAATGTATCATGATTCGATCATTTCTTAGCTATGATTCTGCCAAAGGGATCCATAGATTTGACCTACGAAATTTGTTATCTTGCAAGTTTAATCACATTGTGGATCCAATCTTCGTTTCTCCCTCCCATCAAGTAAATGCCACTGACAATTTTGTCACGAAAATGCTCAAGAACAAAAAGTACTAGGACCAAAGTTTTGTGAGAAGTTATTGTAGTTGCAAATTGAAATTTTTTTGTTAAGAAAGTAGTAGCAAAATCATTATCTATCTTCTACTAGGAAAACACTGGCTTTTACATAAATTTTCTAGAATTCTTTTCCTAGGAATGGAGTCAGTAATGGCTCTCTCATTATTTGCTGACACGTTTCACATGTCAGGCAGTTCTGGAAACTGTTGCTAGAGTCAAGTCGAAGAGAAATGAAAGCAAAGAGGAGAAGTATGTGCTGCTGTTTGTATAAAATTTTCTTTTTGTGTACAAGTCAGAGTGCATGATTGTGATCCATGTAGCTCTTCCAATATGGTTGTTTTCAATTTGGATGAGAACAAATCTGAGATGTTCCTTGATTCTCTTGCTCCCTGGTTATGGAAGTCAATAGTTTAATATACCTGATCTTTATGTTACTTGTAATTTAGGTCATTTCAGCTTCATGATGTCTTCAATTTGGATAATGAGAACCGTCCTGAAGATACACCAAGACTGATAGATAGCAAGGTAATTTTTATTCTTTCAAGTTTAACTTTATATATGATGTACCAGCAGATGGACAGGTAGTGTATCAAGTGAAGTCCTTAGAATAAATTGTTCTTCCATTTTTGTGTTTGCTGGTGCATGTGTGTGTATATATGAAATCCAAATTCAATTTTGAGAAGTTGATCTTGTATTTTCAATCTTTGCTCAGGACAATGTCTTTATCATGTCCAATCCCAAGTCTAAGTATCCTGTGCTACAATTAGACCTAAGGTATGTCTTTCAACCCCACCCAATGAAACACTGAGTCTTTCGACTTGTGCATCTTCTCTGTTATTGCGTCTATGTCCCATAAATTTTCTATAGGTTGGTAGCTGATGCATACTCTTCTTGTTACTTTTTGACAGGTTGATATCTGATTTGGTTGTCGTCATTGTCTCTGCAACTTGTGGTGGGATTGCATTTGCTTGTGCTGGGCAGCCGGTCTGGTCATTATTAATGCTTTATCAATTACTTAGTAATTTGATATTTTCTCCTTTTTTGCTTAATTTTTGTATAATATTAAATAAGGCTCTTCCTGACACAGAGACTTTATTTATGGGGTTATCATATTTTTTAAGACATGTATTAAATGGAGAACCGTCTTTCATAGTTCTAACATTTCTTTGCGCTTTAAAACCATGCAGGTTATTACAGGATATTTGCTAGCAGGATCGGTGATTGGACCGGGGGGACTTAGCTTTGTTAATGAACTGGTTCAGGTATGTCACATCATCTCTGTCTTAATGAGGATTATTATAAATTATTATGAGCATCCAATTTTACTCTCATGGGAATTGTCATATAATCATATTAACTTCACATTGATCCTAATGTCTTGTTGATATATGCATGCAGGTTGAGACTGTTGCTCAGTTTGGTGTAATTTTTCTTCTTTTTGCATTGGGCCTGGAGTTCTCATCAGCAAAGGTTTTCTAACCACCCACACATACCCCAACATCCCCTATTTTCACACACGCACAGAGAAAGAATCACATAAATTAAAAATGTTTTTGGTCTCTCTCTGTGTGACACCTTTGTAATCGAGTCCTCACTGTTACATGATTGCAGCTTCGTGTTGTCCGAGCAGTTGCTGTCTTAGGAGGTCTGCTACAGATATTTCTTTTTATGTGCTTGTCTGGAGTAATTGCTATGGTATGCATTTATTTTATCAGATTTATCTGGTTTTTGTTACAAGGTTGTCGAGGTGTATGCTTCTTAAATGGTAATTTGCTCGGTAGAATTAGTCACATGTTAGGTGCTATTCAAAACTTTGAAAATTATGTCAGTGGACATGGATAGTTATGATCTTCCATTCTCTCATCAAATAATAGGATGATTGGAGATTTAATAGCATAGCATAGTTGAAAGACCATTGATATTACCTTCATGTTATTTGATTTGTGTTCTTGATTTCTTTTGCAGTTATGTGGTGGTGAAGCTTCTGAAGGTGTATTTGTCGGTGCCTTCCTTTCCATGTCATCAACGGCAGTGGTAATTATATATGGCATAAGTGAATTCTTCAAGTTATTTATTAATTTTTTATAGCAGCATTATAATATAGACAACACCTACTTGTGAGATTCTTTATATGAAGTTGTATAAGGGGTGCAATTCTTTGAAACTTGTCCTCTAATCTGATCATGTTTCCGAAAGTAGTTCAACTTTCTGAGCTCTATTCAACCCTAGCCATAAGATGAGGTAAATGTCCTGCTCAATGTGGCACAGTTAAAAACTTAAAGTAGGTTTATCAATTAAATTCTTTATTATAAAACTATTGATATCAATTGCTAGTGTTCAAGTGTCTCTTGTTCTTAGTATGCACTCATCATCACAAATGATATTAGAATTCCTTCTTAGACTTGGCTTGGTTTTAGCTACTTAAGTTAATTCATGTAAGCAACAATCACATTCATCTGGTAACCTGTGCATATATGTTGGGAATGTCAATGCTCTTGGAACATAGATATTTGTTATGCTATTCATTAGAATTGATTGGCATTGGAATTCACTCGAAAAATGTGGCCACTCTTAATGAGAAGTTGGGGCTGAGCTTTTGCGTACTTGAGCTCACCTATAAAGAGGTATTTTACACTTGGGGCTTGGTTGTACTTTACCAAACTATATATGCCTTCTGATTTATTTTTCTCCTTTGATGGAGTTAGCTTGACAGCCAATTGTGGTGCTGAAGTTCAAATTAGTTGTAGGGAACTTTCTTCTTTCGAAAATTCTCCTTCATTAATCTTTATTCATTCGGGCAACCATAGAGTTAATTGTTTAAAAAATGCTTTACATTATTTTATATTAGACTATTGGTATCATTTGACAAGCAGACATCGACTTTAAGTTAAAAATTAAAATGACTCAACTAAGATTTATCAAATTAACTTTACCCTTTTTGGGTGATGCTGACACCTTGTCTTGGCATGCCACAGGTTTTGAAGTTTTTAATGGAAAAGAATAGTATTAGCACTCTGTATGGGCAAGTCACTGTTGGTACCCTTATTTTGCAGGTTGGTTTCTTCTTTCTTTTTTATTTGCCACAGTGGTAGTAGAAAAGGCAACTATGATCGACATTTATTGTTAAAGCAATTAGTGAAGACTGCTAGACAGTGTTGCTATGGTGCTTCACATGCCACCTAGGCTATTTGACAACTTGGTTTTGATGTATCTTTCTGTGCCAGGATTGTGCGGTGGGTTTATTGTTTGCACTGCTTCCAATCCTGGGTGGTACTTCTGGAGTTCTTGAAGGCATGTTATCAATGACAAAGACGTAAGTAAATGAACCTGAACCTGAAGAACTGCATCAACTACTACTGTAGTGAAAAATTGGCATCATATTCTCTATATGCAAAACTGTATGAACTTCATAATGTACTAGTAATCTTACAAATCTCATTTACTGCACATCTCGTGGTATCAACCATTGATTCACGATTTAGCATCCTAAATTAATCACCTTTTGACCATCATCAGCAACTTGAACTGAAGTTCTGCAACATTCCAAAAATTAAACCAAGTACTTCTGTTGTCTGGATGTGAAACATCTTTATAGGTGTGTATTCTGACTTGATTGGAACCCCTGTGACTATCTCATGAGCTACTTCTAGTGTCTTACTCTACTCTTCTCCATTTACAACTATCCATTTCTACCTTACCCGGCTAATTTTGGATGAAAGGCTTGATGTTATTGTTTGATGTGGGTTTAGATAATTTAGTGAAGCTTATGTTGTGAATATTTCTTCCTATTAGTTTTCGTACATACGATTCTGTAATGTGATATTTTGATCAATAAAGCGACCACAAAGCAATATCTTTTTGGTTCTCTGTTCATCTATTAAACCTGCAACCTCTCATGAATCGGTTGAGTGTTTGGCTTATCTTTATCTGCAAGTCACAGGTAGCAGTTGCTCCATGCTATTTGTGGCACCTTTTGTGTCTGCCTATTGGCTTTCATGGTTTAATAAAGACGGAATAGGATGTTCACTTTCCGGATTTTACTAAATGCACACATAAGCGCAAATAAAATGTTGTATTCTCAGTTTTCAAAAAAACCAATCAGATATATACCGGTGAGCTGCATGCCACTGTGTAGGAGAACATTTGATTTATTCTTAGCGAAGCACATATGCATATTAATGTGGGTTATATTTTGTATTATGCCAAAGCATGACAACACGAACTTATACCACATATTCAGAAAGTGAAAAGAGAAGTTACCAGTCTAGTGCTACGTCTGTCATCTGTGCAGTGGGATACTGCAGCTTAGCTTGAAGGTTTGGCAGATGGAGATTCCCCTTGTAGTTGCACGATAGGTGTGGTGCATGTTTGTGTTGTGTACTTGTGTTGCTTTAGCAAGAAAATGTGTAACTTATCTGTTACTCTAATTTTGTTAAATCTCTTTCTTCCACTGTACATCCCTAATGTTTAGTTTTATCAGGTTGGTGACCTTGATTACGTTCTTGGCCGTTTTGTCGATATTATCCCGCACTTGTATTCCTTGGTTTCTTAATCTTATGATAAGCCTATCATCTCAATCCCAGGTATTCAGTATCCCTTTCTGGCTGATCAATTTCTTTTGGTTCAGATTCCTAAACAGATCAAATTTCTCTTCCTTCTGATTCATATGCTTTGATGTTATTTCATTGACAATGTGCAGACCAATGAACTTTATCAGTTGGCGTCTGTGGCTTTCTGCTTGATAGTTGCATCGGTTAGCTTCATTACTCAACAATCTTTCCTTAGTAATTACTTGTATTTTTGCCAGATGCGGCCCATCGTCTCAAAACAAATGTCCATAATGAGAAAGGCACAGTTTTAGAATTGTGTAATTATTATACTTTTTAATCAACTAAATGACAATCTTACCCCTAGTAATAGAGAGAGAGTAATAAATTTCTCCATATCATAATTAAGGGTAGAATTGGAAGTAGACGCCGACTTTTGAAAGTGAACATTATTTTGGGACAAACTAATATAAAAACGTGGACACTTATTTTGGGACGGAGGGAGCAATATGTTAGATGAAGGTTATTGGGTCAGATAGTTTGCAGCATGTCATTTTTATTGCTCTTATTCGGGATGGATACCTTGCCAAATGGTTGGTTTTCCATCTGCTACTGTTTTATGATATGCTATTGAGATTAGCTATGCAAATGCACTATGCTTATTTACCGTAATTGTTGTATCATCCAGTGTAGTGACAAGCTGGGTTTAAGCCTTGAATTGGGTAGCTTTGCTGCTGGAGTGATGATATCAACAACTGATCTTGCTCAGCATACTCTTGAACAAGTAAGATAACTTATGGGTAGATCTAATAATTATTGTATTATTTTTTACATTTGTGCTTGGTTTTCATGAATAGCAAGTATAAATGTGTCTGGTATGCTTAGAACTTAAAAACGCTTCAAGGACCCATTTAGTAAAAACATCGTGTGTCAAATAACTGACAACTTAGGTGACCTTGTAAAATATTGTTGTTTGATGGTTTCTCGGATTCCGTGGTTTACAATTTAGGTGGCGGGGTTTTATGTCCCTTTATTTCATTGGGGTAACTTTTGACTTATTTTGCACATTTCTCGCATGCTGGAGTTCCTCAAGGAAACAACCGCTCTACTCTTTAAGAGTCGAGATCCGGTCTGCATACATCTCAACTCACCAGATCCCACCACCGGTTGGGATATACTATGCTTGTTTGGTTTGGTTTGGGTTTTATGTGCCTTCAATACTCACTGCATACAGCTTGTGTTTTGAACTCTGCTATAGAGCCTAGTTTTACTTAAGAGAATTTTAATGCATGTATTACCGCCTTTTGATCAAGAATTCCCAGAAACCCAACCCAACAGTCTTTTCTTCTACACGTTACACTTTTTTGGCCCTACGGCATACCAACTCTTTTGAGCTTGTTATTCAACTTTTCAGTTTTGCTATTATCATCTTCTTTAGTTGTAGTTTTCTTCCGTCGCTGCTTGACATATATTGTTACTCGTGATGTAATACTCCCTCCTTTCCAAAATAAACCACCACAACGGAAAAGGCACATAGTTTTAGAAATGCGTAATTGTTACACTCTTTAATTAACTAAATGACAATTTTACTCTTAATAATAGAGGGATTAACAAATTTCTCCATCTCATCATTAAGGGTAAAATTGGAAAGTAGACACTTATTGTAGGACGGAGGGAGTATTATTTGACCCATCCTAGTTTCAAATTGCCTCCTACCAGGGAAGTTTGCTCGTCACGTTTTGCTTCATATATGTATATATATCCTTAAGCTTTGCCGAGATTCAAGTATGACAATGCATTTATTTTCTTATTCTTGCCCAATCAAAATGTGAGAAATGCAACAAAAAAAATCATTGCTTTACTTTTGTTGCTTTAATTTCCCTTCCAGCTCTTAAAATGACGATCTGATTTTCCTTTTTCTGTATTTGAAAATGGTTATATTTCATTTTGATTGTGTCATACTCTATAAGGAACTCATTTCTTAATAATTGAGAAAGCACTTTGTTGATTAATTTGGAGCTCATTTTGTTTCAGGTTGAACCCATTCGGAATTTCTTTGCTGCTCTTTTTCTTGCCAGCATCGGGATGCTTATTCATGTTCAATTTCTTTGGAACCACATCGATATTTTACTAGCTTCTGTTATAATGGTGGTTGTTATAAAGACTTTAGTAGTTGCCACAGTAGTCAAAGGATTTGGATACACCAACAAGACCGCTCTTCTTGTAAGGGTTTTATGCTACTTCTCGTGTACTTTTAATAGTTTCTGTTAGCTTTATTGACAAATGAACCTTAGTTTATAACTTGATGTAGGTTGGAATGTCCCTTGCCCAAATCGGGGAATTTGCTTTTGTCCTTCTAAGTCGTGCCTCTAATCTTCATCTCATTGAGGTAATATTTCAATTCAACCACTTTCTTCCCTGCCCAAAATAACAATAATTTTTGGTTATTATATCTAGGGGTGTAAACAAGCCGAGCGGGTCGAGTAGTAAGTTATTTGAGCTCGGCTCGTAAAAATAATACCAGACTCGAGTTCGACTTGAATAGCTTTTCAGAGTAGGGCTCACTTGAGCTCGGATATTTTTTGAATTATTGTGCTCGAGCTTGATGCTCGTTTATGGGTTTGAATTCGCAATCGGTTAACTTGTTTATTGGCACGAGTAGAACATTGGTGTCATGGATCTCGACTCGTTAAGTTAAATGAGTTCTATTTTCTTTTTGAGATCGACTCGCGCTCGAGAATGATCAAGCTCGAGCTCGAGTAGCTTGTTAAAAGATCAAATTGTTTACGCCCCTAATCATATAGCTGTGTGATTCATAAAACATGCACTTTCAATTTTTTCCATTACAATTTCAAAACGGGAACATTACATGATGACAACTGCCTGTTTTGCAGGGCAAATTGTATCTACTGCTTCTTGGCACAACAGCTCTCAGCCTGGTACGTTAGTTGTCATCATTATCTTGGATCTCCCCTCCTGTCCACTGTAACAGTAAAAAAACGAAGGGAAGAGATGCAAATTTGATTTGGACGTTAATCCATTCAGTTTTTAACTTCAAAACTACTTCCTCCGTCCCAAAAGTGTCCGTATTTCTATTTGAGTTCGTCCTAAAGTATTCACTTTCAAAAATAAATAGTTATAATTTACTAAATTTCAAATATTATCCTTCAACTATGATGCACACATATTTAAGAGTTGATGAGATGGAGAGAAAGAGAGAGAGAGATGCAATTTCATTTGGAAGTCAATCCATTCAGTTTTCAACTTCAAAATTACTTCCTCAGTCCTAAAACAACTATCCATATTTCTATTTAAGGGCCTGTTAAGCTGGTTTTCCATTAAGTCATGTATGGATAAAGCTATTTGTGTGGATTAATATGTCGGTATGGATTTGAAATGTTTTTTTCTTTTCTTGGGAGGGTATTTTCATAGATGGAAGAATCATATTTTTTATTTGGGAGGGGAATGTTTGGATTAAACCTTGCTTCTGCACAAAGCTCCCTAGTTGAAGCTTTACTAAATAAGCCACCTCCCATATTATTAAGTCAGTACCAAACAATCATATATAGCTAACCGAATAAGCTGCAAACAAACATAGTTTGTTCTAAAATAAGCGTCCACTTTCAAAAATAAGTAGTTATAATTTACTAAATTTCCAAGTTTATCCTTTAACTAAGACGCACGAATATTTAAGAGTGACGAGATGGAGAGAGAGAAGGTTTGCTTCAGGGTAAAGTTGTAATTCTATTAATTAAAAAGTTTAATACTTGCACAATTCTTGAATTGGTTTTTTTTATTGTGGACATTTATTTGTGGACGGAAGGAGTACCACAAATTCTCAGGGTGATTGACATGAATTCCATAACAATGCCAAAATTTACCATTATTTTTGGTGTTGCTTGTAACGTTTTCATAGTTAAGTTTGCTTAATATGGTTTCTTGAATATCCATTTAGAGAACCAAAAGCGAACAAATGCGATCACATTAATGAGATTTCTCTTGTGCAGGTGACGACACCGTTTCTTTTCAAACTAATTCCTGCCGTTGTACATCTTGGAGTATTATTGCGTTGGTTCTCACCCGATACAGAGGTGACGATCTTTTCTCATAGACGTTTTACCAGCATTGTTCGAAAATATGCATTGCACAACGTAACCCATTAATGCATCATACAGTGAAATTTCTAACACAATTTCTAAAATGCCATGTCAGCTTTAGCAGTTATTCAGAAATTACCCTCTACAACAACAATTTCTCTACATAATTTCTTAAGTAACGAAGCAGCATGAAAATCTACATTTTAATCAAATAACAACAAAATTACAATTACATCTTACTATAAGTTACATATTTGATACTCCCTCCGTCCTAAATAGTGTCCACATTTCTATTTTAGTTTGTCCTAAATCGAGGGTCCACATTTCTGTTTTAGTTTGTCTAGATTGAGTGTCCACATTCCTATTATACCCTTAATTACGAGATGGAAATAGTTTCTCTCTCTATTATCAAGGGTAAAAGTGTCTTTTAGTTATTTAAAAATTGTAATAATTACACAATTTTAAAACTGTGTGCCATTTTCATTGTGGACATTTATTTTGGGACGGAGGGAGTATTAGATTATAGTAAATAATATGTAATTGCAATTTTGTTGTTATTTGATTAAAATATATGTAACTGATACATATTTGATATAAATTATAATTTTGTTGTTATTTGATTAAAAAATAGCTTTTTATGTAGAAATTGTTGTCGCATAAGGTAATTCTTGAATAATTGCTAAATTTGACATGACGCTTTAGAAATTGTGTTAGAAATTCATTGTAGTGGATATTAATACTAGAAATTACCAAAACCATAATTTCTAATACAAAAGTGTGCCACATCAGCACTTTTTCTCCTACGTGGCCCTTAGGCAATTGCTTAGCAATTACCATAGTGGATCATAAAAGATCTTGTACAGAATTTCTAGTACCATGGCATTTGGAAGTTATTCGTGTATATATATATATATATGTATATATGTATGAGGAGGTTTGTTATTTTAGAAACCATGTAATTCTTACAAACCAATCTTAGCCATCCATCTAGTCTAATAAATATCTGATTTCATTTTGTTTTCTATTTTGAAATCATGATCATAATGAATGAACTTGCCATCTTCCATATAATATCAATCATAATTAATGAATCATGATATATTTTTTCCCATAAAAATATCTCGAAATTGATTATGGTTTGTAAAATAAACTCTCTCTCTCTCTCTCTATATATATATATAGGGAAAGGTTCATTTGAGAAATGGTAAACATTTGAGATGTAAAGAAGTGATTCTAGTCCTTCATCTGGTCAACAGTTGCGGCTTTGACCGTGAAGCACCGGATAATTCCTTGCATGGGTATTCGGGAGATAGAGGAGTAGTTTCGTAGCTTTTACAAATAAGCGGCAAACGGGTTCATATGTGAACCCATGTGATACACATATAAACTATATGTTCATATGTGAACCCGTTAATTAGTTCACATATGAACTATTTAACTGATTCATATATGAACCCACATGTTCATATATAATCAGTTAATTAGTTCATATGTGAAGTACATGGGCTCATATGTGAATCAGTTAAAATAGTTTTTATGTGAATTACATGAGTTCATATATGGATATATAATTCATATGTGAATCATATAGGTTCATATATGAACCCGTTTTGCCGCTTATATGTAAACATGAAGAAACTACCCTTTCAATTTTTAGCACAACCGCAATTTTTTGACCAGTCAAAGCCGTAATTATTGACCATATGAAGGGCGAGGATCACTTCTTTACTTATAAAATATTTATCACTTCTCTAAATAATCTTTGGCTATATATATATATATATATTCATTGTTGGGAATAATGACCGATGTGTTTTGATTACAGATGCTGTTTAAAGGAGAACTGATGCGTTCCGACACTGCCAAACGTATTAGTTTGATGGTAGATGTCTCTCATGATTTATAATGTATCGTTAAGTATGAATTACTACGGAAAAAAAAGACATGACTCAAAATCACAGGCAATGGACGTCTGATTCTTCTCGGCACAGGTGCATAAAAGAGTCGACACGAGCTTAACTTCAAATCCAAAGGAACAAATGTCTAAAATACCCCCGGCCCTTCCTACCGACTAAGAAAGGTAGCCCTATACATTACATACTAACCCAACCTGCACCACTATGTACATATACATATATCTATATATACATACTCCCCTCCTCGGATAATTCTGATTTTAGCTTCTTAAAACATCGTTGATTTTGTATTTGTAGTTCGAACGATTTTTTTTTTCTGTTACTGGAAATCTGTATGTCGTGAATCCATCATCACTCCTAACGAAGAGTCTAATCCCGTTACGTAGATTTGAATTTGTTTCATTTGAGTTTGTGGTCAGTAAATGTAATATACTATGTGATTATATATAAATGTTATATATATATATGTGTGTGTGTGTATATATATGTATGTATATGGATGCATTGTCTTTTTGAAGTTAAAGAAGAAAGAGAAATGAAGGTTTGGGTTTGTGGGTTTGTGGGTTTGATTAGCAGGTTGATGGTGATGATGGCAAAAGTTAGGGATGTGTATGAGCTCAAAAGGTAATCTGACTTATCCAATTTCTTTGGTTATGTGAAAACAATGCAAACAATATTTTGGAGAAAAAGTTGATTACTTCGAACATGGGTTCCACACGGAACCTGCTTTCAAGGACACTAATACAAGGGGGCGTTTTTGGTTCACTTGGCTGCTGAGTTAGCGGAGGCCTGTATCAAACTCAAGACCTGACTTATATTTGTAAAAAGTCATCTCACCTCTTTGCCAACTGAGCTACATGTCAGAAGGTTTTAAATGCATGTATGTTTGGGTTAACCTTTTGGCTTTGGTGGTAACATCATGTGGGTCTATTGTCTGTCTGTCTTTTTTGTATTAAATTGTATACGAGAAAGATTACTCTTCATAGCTAAGCTATATGCTAGCCTCGAATATGCAAGTGTTTCGAGTCCGGCAACAAGGAGTTGCAATATATTCGAGGATTGGATTTTTTGTGTATCTGATTTGTCTCATAATGTTTTTGGGACGGGATAATGTAAGCCATCCAAGAAGTTGCTAGGAGCTCTTGGTTACAAACCCCCCTTTTTTAACGGATAATGCCCCCATAAAATGATAAAGCTACATCAGCTATAAGATATATCTATGCTATATTATAAAGCATTTGACAAAAAAAATTAAAAATCATTTTTTATGCATGAAGTACTGTTTATTGATTTATATTACTTAAAATTTAAGATTACCAGTAAATTATGCGTAAGTATAACTTATTTAAGCTTCATGTTTTGATTCGCGTAACTAACTGTAGATAAACATAATTAAATAGAGAATAAATATCTTATTTTTAAATATAAAAAATCTAAAATATAAGTACGATAATCATTGACTTCTAACAAAATACTTGATTATTATTTTTATAAATTTATGTTATTAAACAAAAATAAAAAAATGAATTAAAGAAATACACAATTAAAAACGAAATTTTTTAAATAATTAACTTGGTACTAATATCAATATTTTTTTTCAATTTTTTATGATATCTTCATATTTAAATTTTATTCAAAAATAAAAATATTGTTTTTTTCTCAAAACCACGTAAAACTATGTTATAACATTGCAAAAAAATAAATAAAATAAAATATTAGAATCGATATGTATCTCGCTACATTAATGAGCATGATAATAATAATGTATTATTTTACTTCTCACATTAATATAAATATATTTCATCTTTTAACTTAAATGTAGGAAGTAAGATTGGAGATATAGCTAATACAATAAAAATATATACATTGCTCACAAATTTTTTAAAGGAATTCAAACCTCTTTTGGCGCTTGATGTCTTAATACAGTAAAAGTTGTACATAAAAAAATTAAAAATAAGTAAAATCATTGAAATACTCCTCGAGGATTGGATTCCAGTGAGAAGAAGAGTTAAGTTGAGAAACGTAAGAAGAGATCTCCACTCTTGGACACACATTAGGATGAGATGGACCAGACCAATTCCCGTATCAAACCCGACTCGTAGGTGGGTTTGAGATTGAAGGTAATCAGGGGTCCAGATTCATTTTTACATTTCTCATCTTAACTTTCATTCTCACATCGATCCTTCCTCTACCTCTCAATTGGACTTCAACACAAAAAAAAAATGCGTTTTTCGTCCTTGTGGTTTATCAAAAATTGTGATTTTTTTCCCTATGATATAGAAATTAATTGCTATTTTTGTTTTCATGATTTACAATTTGTCATTGTTTTGGTCCATATGATTTACAATTCTTTATTGTTTTGATCCATTGTACTTAAAGGTAAGAATTAGTTCAGGAACGAAAATATCAATAAAATCCAAACCATAGGGACAAAAATCAAAATTATTAACAAATCACAGGCACAATAGGGGCTTAGTGAGTGTTTGAAGCCACACAAAGGAGAGGCTGGCAATTGTGTTTAGCCGATTAATTCAGAGAACAACAACGGACTAACTAGAATCTCGTAGGTGACGATGAAGCGGGACAATCTCATAGCAATTTACTACAAAAGTAACGGCTATTAGAGAGAGAAAAAACTGTCGAAAATTGACAAACGCGACTAAATGAAGTCCGTTAAAATCTAGCGTGTTCAGGACGACAACTAACGGAAACACAGGCAACCAAAGTAAGAGAAGCAAAGATCCTCAATTATGAACACGACAGCTTTCGATTCGAATTTAACGAATTCGAACTCCAAATTTCTAAATTTATCTTCAAATGAAATACTTAACCATCTGGATTTCCTTCTCTTTAAACCCACATTTCTCATAAAAAGCCTTGTTATCAACACTGCAATCAAGAATCACCTTATAACAACCCATCAAACAAGCATGATCTGCAAGAAAACTCACCACTTTCTTCCCTAATTGCATCCCTCTCGCACTCGAATCCACCACCACATCTTCGATGTGTCCAACTTTCCCGCAACTCCGTATAAATTTCTTCTCGAGAAACACGCTTCCAGTTGCAACGATCTTGGATGAACTCGTGTCTTCGATCACACATATAACATGATCATCACCGTATGATCGCAGCTCTTCGAATCGCTTTTGGAATTCATCGTCTGATACAGAACCACACACCGTAAGTTGCTGCAGTAGTTCCATGAAACCCTTGTTCTTATCTGTTATCTCAAGCTTTCTAACTCGATATGTTTTTTCATCCTTGTTGCTTTGCATCTTTTTCTATTATAGTTTATGTAGACTGTATAAGAATAAAAGAAACAAACTATCATTACAAGATAACCAACTTTTCGAATCTTTATCATATATGCTTCTCTCTCTTTTCAGTATTTTCACGGGGACAGCTGCCATACTTTTTGGGGTAGAAGTCAGGTCTATGTACTTTTTACCCTCCCCAGACCCCATCTCATGTGGGAGGTACTGGGTTCGTTTGGTTTGGTTATAACCAACTTATCTCAAAGCTTTTAATTAGCAAGTAACCTATAAAAAATAGCATGCTAATTTGTTGTGGTGAATCATCAGACCATTTTATATAATTGGATTCACAAGAGAATGAAGGGGTTGGTAGTTAAGCTATAACACATTAACACGGGTTAGGAGGTGAAGAATGTACACTTTTATAAGCTAACTAAGACCCGGGATAGACGGGTGTTGCCAAAAGGCGGGGGTCAAAGGTGGCCGCACCCCCTTGTGGGGTTCTAGGGGAAATGCCCCCGGCAATGTCATTCAAAAGCAAGATTCAGAAAGCAATATGCCTTCTGAAATACCAAGTCCTGAACTTAGAGGATATGTTGAGTTCAGAAGGTATGGCTATTGGCTAGTTTATGAAGGCAGGACTTGGGCTCATAAGGCCGGTCACTTTCTGAATTTAGTAAAACAACCGTTTGTCTTAACCACCCAATAACTTCCTGTAACTGACTACCTTTCATAGGTGCATTCATTCTTGGTTTTAATATACAAAACTTTACCTAAGTCAACAATATGAATTGAGATTATCCTCGAGAAAATTTCATGCAACCCGAGAAGGATAAATGGTCGAAATATTTCTTAAGAAAAGTGATTCTACATGATTTCATATTTTAATCCAAGTGTTACTGTGATTTCTCCCGAACCCTAAACCCAACAATATTTTTGGATTGCCATGAGGATAAAGATGAACTAAGAATGCCACTAATTGTATGGACCAAAATTGGATCTTCAAGGTCTGAGCAATTAGGCGAATCGGTATTCATTCTGGGCGAGATAAATGCGCCCTGTCGAGGCTCGAGGGTGCATATTTATATATCTAAGAACATGAATCTTAGAGGATCTTCAACAGTTTCTTCATTGATCTCCAAAATAGAGAAGGTAAAATCAAAATCTCCAAACAAAATTACATCCAACTAAATTTAACATTTAAAGGGTACTTTCATGGTTTCAACACCATCCCACCCACACTGTTAGATTCCCACATCAGCTAGACTTAGACCATTTCTCCTCTACTCGAGGGCTCTTTTGGAGAGTAATATAACAGTGACCCACATATTTTCACATGGTCTCAAGGACAATCGTGTCCATCTAGCCTCCGTTGGAGGGAGCGTGACAGAATCCTACATTAGCTAGACTTGGACCATTTCTCCTCTATATACGTTAGAACCTCCCAATTCTCTCATCAAGGACTCTTTTGGAGAGTAATACATCAGTGTTCCACATATTTTCACACACATCATCACAAGTTTATCCCAATGTAACATGTGATAGGTGAAAACCATGAATGATATACCATAAAACTATATATATATGGAATACGCAATTTTTTTTTGTTAAAGCACATTTACGGACAGTCCAACACATGTTTCAGCTATCTACAGTAACAAACTAACAGCTCAATTGCCATGCCTGAGAAACAATGGCAGCAACAGCGGCAGATTTCAAACTTTCACAAAGCTGAGAGATGCCAATATGAGAGTAGCATCGAATGAGAACAATCCAATTATGCGGATGGTTAGCAAATAGTAAAAGCGACAACTATATGAAGACGAAGGGAGTGTTACGATGTGCAAAGTTACAGTATTCAATTTTCGGAGTTTGCGAAATGAATCCAGACTTCCATTTTTGCCAGAATTGTTATAAGAAAACAAGGTAAATGTAGAATTGTAACTATTTCATAAACCCAGTCTCTGAATTTGATCCTATTAATCACTTTGAAATGCAAAAATGCCAGATAACCTTCAAAGGATGACTACAACAAAATGAAGGAACGATTGATTGGTGAAGGAAAATGGTTGATTAGTTAAACCAATACCAGCAACCAAAAATCATCCCTTATTTTAGATTCAGAAAGAAAGTAGAAACCTATCGAGGCAAACCGAAACAGGTGAATATTGAAGATGCAAACCTAAATTCAGATAGAAGTAGAAACCCTAATTTCAGATTAAAACAATCAAATCGAAAGTATATACCTATAATTTCAGATAGAACAATTAATTTGACGAAGAACCTACACAAATCAAAAGAAAGATAATAGAAATTGAACCTGAAATCTCAAATTACAATGAACAAACGATCAGAGATTTGAGAGAAGATGAAGCATCATGCAAAGCTGTGATCTGTGAGCTTGGGACAGTGTAGTTGAGTCACTTGAGTGAAGAAGATGAACGCGGGTTTGGGCCGCTTTAACCCATTCGACCCGTTTACAGAAAGCCCATTGGACCCGGCCCAATACATAGTTACATACCAATTACCAACTAAATAATTTAAATATTCGCCATTTTTTTTAATGTTTTAATGGAAAAACATCATAGTCAATATAATCATTCATTTTTTTTATTAACCAGTATATCCAACCCATTATGTGAGACAACTAATTACAGGGCAACCACCTACTATGCGGGTAGCTCGAAGTCATCATATTTGAACATCCGTAGCCACAAGGGGATTTTTATTCCTCCTTGGATTTGAACATGTGACCTCCAGACACTTTTGACCTTTGGAGCCCAAACTCAAACCAATCAAACACTACCCTGTGGTTTATTTTTCTTTTTCTCGTTATTAGAGATGCACAAAAAATTGCAAGTTCGAAGTTCGGTTTGAAAATACCTGGGACTAGCAGCTCTAGTCCAGACCCACGTTCGGCCTTGAAGCCTAACGAGGCCAACTCTTTTTTCATCCGTTCAAAGTTTGACCCGAAAAGTCTTTTTTCAGCCAGTTAAAGATTGACCTGAAAACTTACTCCTTCGATTCCAGAACCTGGCCCGGTTTTTTTACTTAATGAAAAATCGGTTTGAAAGGCCCGGTCTTAAGTTTGAAAACGATGAAACATTATGCATCTCTAGTTATTATTACGGTTTTATCTCATTGGTACAATGTTCAAATTGTCGGGCACAAAAATCAAAAGCCACATCGACGCATGATTTCTTCAACACTATCGGCGTGAATTGTACATGAAAAATGTTATATGATTTATTTTCAGGTTAAGATTTCAAAAGTTCTAACAAGTATCACGAATATGTACTTTGAAAATGCTCTTTTTATTGCTCAAATCAATTAGAAACACAAGTGATATATACCCTTTATATTTTGATTATCTTGGGGTTGTTTGGCAGTTGCTGAATGGTTTGGTACAAAATGATTAAGTGGTCAAAAATGATTAAGGGGCCGGTTACTAAACACTTACTTGGTAAGTGCTTAACGTATAAATTTCATCATCGGAAGAACATGAGAAGGGCCAAGAATCTCACTGGGTAAGAGCGATGAGAAAGATAAAGACTCTTACCCAGGTAATCATTTACCCAGTAAATAGTTGCATTCGATACGTTTTGATGTACGAAAATCTTACGCATCAAAATAAATTATAGTGTTGACTCTTATTGGTAAGATCTTACCGGATAAGCATTTGGGTAAACGGCCCCTAAGAGGCTCTCATGATATAGTGCAAAATAAAATATAATTATTCGGTAATTTTTTACAATGGAATTAGGGCGCTGAATGGTTAAGGGAGGACCAAGATACAAAATCATCCAGAGGATTTTAGAACCATTAAGAGACAAATTTTTTTTTGCCAAATAAGATTCACCTCTTAACAATTAAAAGACCGACTTTTAACAATAACTATTAAGAGGTAAACAAACATCTCCTTAATAAAAGTTGTTGCAATTCCCAAAATAATTGTATGTAAAATGTGGCCTTGATATCAGAAACGTTTCAATCTTTTTAAAGGCTCTGCTATATCCAAAACTTTTGACTACGTTGCATAAATGAGATATAACAACGAATATATATATGTTAAGAACAAAATGGGCTAAACCTAAAACGATTAACAATCTGAAACTAAACCTGAACCATTAATAATTTGAACCTAAAACCAAATAATTAATGGTTTGAATCTAAATAATTTCGGCTATAGTTTTACACATGTCGATAAAAAGACCCTAAACACATGTAAATTTAGACTCCAAAATCTCAGCGGCCCTCTTCAAAATCCCATATTTAACATGTTAAGGGACGACCCTGTTTGATATACACATATTTTGAGTTCCAAATCTACACACCTATTGTCCCAAAAAAAAGTTAACGGTTTCATACCCTAGTTCGAGTCTCATCAATCCACTGGAGATTTTCCTAGCTGCTATTTTCAGTGCCCATACGATTAGTCGACATAAGTATAAGCTGAATCAGATATCCACGGTTACCCAGAAAAACGCGCATACCCACTACCCTAAAAACCAACACCAACTTAATCTCTCGATGAAGATTAAAAACTACAAGACTTCAATTATCACGCATCATTCACGTGTTGTTTGTTTTTCAGTAAACACCTCAAATTCATAATTTATGTCTTAATGAATAAGAGATTAGAGTTATAAGACTGTTTGTTTTTCAGCTGAATCGGAATCAGTAAGCCGAAGCAAAATCTTGTTGAGTTCTTCTCCATCCATCCATTCATGAACTTGTGGCTTGATGGGCACAGACGATTTTGAAATCAAATGATGTAAAGGGAAGTTTTTTCTTGGCATCACATGATCTTCTTCTCCAAGCTTCAAGGTTGGGCAAAAATCGCCTCCCCCGTCTCCGATGTAGATTATTACGTGTTTCTTGCCATTTTCGGACCTCGAATCTTGCAGTTGATTCAATACAGATCCCTGTTTAGAATATACGGAACCCTGTTAGATTGTTGCTCAACAGACCCATTTGAAAAACGAAACAAAATTCAATATCGATACTTGTCAAAATTCAATATTAATAATTCTCGAGCTCGAATCAATCTCGAACAATAAATAAAGCTCGCTTAACTTAACGAGTCGAGCTCCATAACATCAGTGTTCGATGAAACTTGTTCGAAAGCTCGATTAAACTTTACGAATCGAGTGGAGCATACACTTTTTTGAGTCGAACATATTTATATGTTTACAAATTATATAACCAAAATATGAAAATCCGAGCTTGAGCAAATAAACGAGTTAAAACCTGATATTATTTTTTCGAGGCGAGCTCAAATAACCTGCTATTCGACTCAATTCGGCTCATTGACAATACTGATTACTAGTGTGTCAAGTCCTTAGAGTGGTAGACCTTACATTGACTCTGATACCATGTGAGAATATCTAGAAACGTTTTAGGCAAAGTACGGAGATTCCAACATAGACTTGGGAAATGAACCAAATCTAGCCGAACAACTGTACTAGGGTGGAGTTTAATAGTTATAATGATTTGGGTTACCTTGCACAAATTGGGAGGGCAAAGATTGCAGCCATGAGGTGCCATGGCTGAACCATGATAAGGAAAGATTCTAAGCCTGCCTTCTTCATCAACAACAGTCGGGTTCGTGATGATCTCCGAAAAGCAACCATAAACTCCATGGTTTTTCAAGATTGTTTCGATGAAGAACTGATTAGCATCACTAAGTACCTTCAAGTCACATCTGAAACAATCACAAATCATCACCACCTTAAAATCATTCATATCACAAGAGATAGGTTCCGTTAAGAACCTAAAATTGATTTAGGATCCGGAACCGCCCACAACGCAACATATGGTATATTTATCAAGAATATGGACATGATATTCATCATGATTGTACGATACGTGATAAATAACACATCCATATTCATCATGAATGTGTGATTCATGATGAATATCACATCCATAATGTGCGATGCATGACGAATAACACTTCCATATTCATCATGAATACCAAAGAGGGACTGTGAGGCATTATGGGCGATTCCGGTTTCCTAATCAATTTTGGGTTTCTAACGGAACTTCAACTCCATATCAGAAACTGCAAACCAAGAAGATGATATATTAGTAAATACCCAAGAACATGAGCTGATCTAATGGCGGAAACAATCTGTGGATGCAATCGAACACGATTCAAACAGTTTGCGATATCTTCGATCGTTTTCCCCTGAGGATGTAGCTCCGCCATCATCCTATCCTGAATTCAATAAACACAACATAAAATATTATCCAATCAATGATTTTAATTATGAATTTGAAGAACCCTAATTTTAAAATTGAAACCTAACAGTAAAATCAAATTGAAATTAGAACCAAACGCCATCCAATTCCAATCAAATAGGTTTTGAATCGGCTGATTTTGCAACGCCAGAACCTTCACATTCTTCATCAAAAGCACAATTTAATTGATTCTATGCAAACTGAAATTGTGTTGCGAATCGGTTGAAGAGTATAGAAAAACGTGGAAATCATACAAACCATGAGAGAATTCCATGGCAAGGTTTCGCGAAGCTGGTTAAATATTTGGGTCAAACCCATTTCTACCACCACCCAACGATCGCTATCGTCGTCCATGATCGTCCGATCAAAATCCCATAGAATCATCATTTCTCCGACGACCTAGGAACAGCAGTGGATTCTCCGGCGCCACTGAGAAAGCTTTAAGCGGCGGCGCCGGTGAGTTTACGCCAGTAATTTTGATTGGATGGGTTACTGATAATAGCATTGATTGTTTAGTTAAACTGTTTGTTTTTTTCTCACGTGATTAGAGTGGGCTTTCAAAAGATAAAAGATTAAATCACGTGATGATTGATTTTTTTAATATAATTTAATTTTCTTCTATTATTTTTAATGCATTTCTAACTGATAGGGCATGTAGAAAATCAATCGATCCAATTGGAACCGATTAATTCAATTAGAACCTACCGATCATAATTAGATCAGATTGGATTGAAAATTTCAACATTCAATTTGAACCAGTCGATTTCGAATGACAGTACAGAACCGACCAAAATCGAACCGAACCAATCAACATCCAATTAATCATCCGATGATCATCTAGTTGTTCATCCAACTATCATCCAATTAGTTTATTTTCAAATTGATGAAATCAAAATTTGTTTTATGTGAGTCTTTGAATTTTTAACTTCTCTTGTGTTGGTTTTAACACATATTAAAAGTGATTAATCAATTTGTATTATAGTGGAGAATTTGATTGAATTAACACACCAGATGAATCCAATCCCAACGGATCATCCATTAAATATCTGATGGATATCCAATAAAAATATCTGATGGAACCGAACCAATCCAATCATGCGATGGGATTAGATTAGATCGGTTATCCAATGTTAATCGGATCGGATCAGTTGACAAAATCCAACATCCAATGGATGATTGATCAGTTCGGTTCCCTCATATTCAATGGATGTCAACTAATGAACAGACCTACTAACAGATTCTCTAAAATGGAAATATTAGGATTTATGTTTCAACAGATTTTCCACAACTTTTTTCAAAATGAAAGTAGGAGAGAAGATGAAAATCTCCAAATTTGAAAAACTCTTTATAATTGTTATTTACGGGTTGTTTGTTTACCTCTTAATAGTTTTATTAAGAGTCAACATTTGAATCGTTAAGAGGTGAATCTTGTTTGACAAAAAAAAAGTCTTGTCTTCTAATAGTTATAAAATCTTCCGAATGATTTTGTATCCTAAATATCACTTAACCATTAAGCATCTTAATTCCATTGTAAACAATTACCGAACAATTATATTTCATTTTCATTATATCATGAGAACCTCTTAATCATTCTGACCACTTAATCATTAGGTAATTGGTGTTTGGTTTGTAAGATTTAGAATGTAATTGAACTTCGTTCTTTATACATAATTTAAAAAACAAATTATAAATAATTATAACAATAATTAAATTACTTTTTGGTAACTGGTTTTTATAAACCAATGTTTTTAACATATTTTAAACATTATTACAAACAAATTCTACCAAATCCCGTGAAATTCCAATTACCCCAACGAGATTTCTAAATCTATGTTTATGGATCTCAATTACGAACATTTCTTAAACCAAATACGAGATTGGATTGGATCTAATTTCAAATCTCATAAAATCCCGTGAACCGAACGAACTTTAAGCGTGAACTATATAAATCAAAATATCGTCATTAGTCGTACGTGTCTGACGACTAATGTATTTATCTGTTTTTTTAATGGTATCTGTCTTTTACATGTGTTAAATCCATCCATTAATTCAAAGCCATTTTAAAAGCATTTACAACAGAAAAATAACTGAAAATTGGGGATGAGAATCTGTTGCCCCAGTGTTCATCGTCCCTTTTCCAATCCACCAATCAGATAAATACATATCATCAAATAAAAAAGATAAACCTGAATCATATAAAGTTATATTAAATAAAACAATAATATGTCTTCATCTGATTTATCTGATCCAACAATAGATCATAATAAACAACGTATTATTATTCCAAAATTAATGTTATTTGCCGGCTTGAAACAAACACAAAGCTTCACATACAAAAACCTATTTTTTAATCTCTTTTGGATCTTTGTAGTTTGACTGAGTCAATCATCCGCGGACGGCATTAACATATGGAAGCCTTTCATCCATGGCTTCTTTGCTTTCTCACACTATAAAAACAACCTTAAATTCACAACTATTCCATCACAACTCGATCGATCTTTTTTCGAATCCATTCGGCTTATCAATGGCACGTGTTTTCGGCTCGATCATGCTTCTCGCTCTCGGTTTCTCGATGGCCATGGCAGCGGATCATAGTCCGCTTCAAGATTTTTGTGTTGCTGACACAAATGGCCAAGGTACCGTGATTGTTTTCATTTGTTTTTTCTGTGATCTTTTGGTTTAGATTTTGATGTTATAATTACGTTTATTATGGCAGTTTTGGTGAACGGAATGACTTGCAAAAACCCGAYTATGGTTCAAGCCAGTGACTTCTACTTTGGTGGGCTCCACATGATGGGAAACACCTCGAATCCTGTGGGGTCCAGGGTGACCCCTGTTTCCGTGACACAGTTGCCAGGACTCAACACTTTGGGAATCTCGWTGGCTCGTATTGATTACGCTCCATGGGGAATCAACCCACCTCACACGCATCCTCGTGCTTCTGAAATCTTGGTTGTGTTGGAAGGCAGTTTGGAGGTCGGATTTGTCACATCAAACCCTGAAAACCGTCATATTTCCAAAGTATTGTATAAGGGTGACGTCTTTGTTTTCCCAGTTAACCTCGTACATTACCAAAAAAACAACGGGAAGACGAACGCGGTTGCAATTGCAGCATTGAGTAGCCAGAACCCTGGCGTCATCCCGATTGCAAATGTGGTTTTTGGTTCTAAACCAGATATATCAACTGATATTCTCGCCAAGGCCTTCCAAACCAGCGATGACGTTATCAGTAACATTCAGTTCAAGTTTTAGGAAAAATCACCRAWAAGTAWGCTARACAGTTTACGAAAACGGCAAMRATTGRTTGTATGTTTGATTTTATGTTATATTTTGTTTCTAATGAAAATTTGTTTACGTGGAATTTGTCATTTCTACATTTTAAAAACAAACTGTTAACTTGAACTGAAAGTGTTGACGATTATGAATGCAAGTAACTGAGATTGCCAGCCTACGCAAATTTGTCAACTGATCGGATCATTCATTATTTTTATACAGTCCATGA
>NC_037544.1:37135948-37138434 GCF_001531365.2 Cynara cardunculus var. scolymus | reverse complement strand
GGTCGTCGATGGCGTGGGAGATGGTTAGATGATTCTAGGGTTGGATTAATGGAAGCCGAAGGGAGATGGGTTTTTGTTGGATAAGGGTTAAAATGGTAATTTACTATTATTCAGAGAACAATTACCAAACAACATTATTTCATTCAGTACTTAATCATTCTGACCCTTTTAACCATTTTGACCTCTTAACTATTCTGCACTAAACCATTCAGCAACTGCCAAACAGCCCCTAAATAATTATGAAAAGCACGGTTTTTATCGACGTGTCTTCATGTTTTTACTAATGCTATTAATCGTTCGATGTGTTTTTAGCCTAATTCCACTGTTTCATGGGATTTTAAAGTTTTTTGGTTGAATTCGAGGAATTTTTAGTTTTTTTTTATCGATTTCGAGGGGTTTTTTTCGGTTGATTTCAAGCGTTTTTTTTTTTTTTTTTGTTGATTATGAGGCACGGTTGCACCTTCTTGAACTTTTAAATATCACACGGTGGCACATTCTAAAATGATATGGTTGCACTTTTTATAAACATAAAAAATTTAACCTATTAGCAGAGAGATAATACGGTGACACGTGCCACTGTATGCCCTTCTATGGGTCTATCCATGACTCTTCCTATGGGTTCGAACATAGGACCTTCAGACACTTTTGACCTTTGAAGCTCAAGCTACCAATCAGACATCATCTTTGTGATTATCATTTAAATACAATTGTTTTTTTAACTATAGTGGAAAATGATGTTTTTTGGGTCTTTGTAGTTTGACCGAATCAATCATCCGCGGACGGCATTAACATATGGAAGCCTTTCATCCGTGGCTTCTTTGCTTTCCTTCACTAAAAAAACAACCTTAAATTCACAACTATTCTATCCACCAACTCGATCGATCTTTTTTCGAATCCATTCGGCTGATCAATGGCACGTGTTTTCGGCTCGATCATGCTTCTCGCTCTCGGTTTCTCGATGGCCATGGCAGCGGACCATAGTCCGCTTCAAGATTTTTGTGTTGCTAACACAAATGGCCAAGGTACCGTGATTGTTTTCATTTGTTTTTTTCTGTGATTTTTTGGTTTAGATTTTGATGTTATAATTACGTTTATTATGGCAGTTTTGGTGAACGGAATGACTTGCAAAAACCCGATTATGGTTCAAGCCAGTGNGACATTATTCTTATTTTTCAATTAAGTTTGGTTATAAAATAGACGGAATTTAATATATAACTTTCTTTTGTATCAAAATATCGTTGATTAAAATCAATATTCATTTTAATAGTGTACGTGATATGTCGATTTAACGCATTTAGATCTGTCGATTTTTTAGTGAATAGAGATGTTAATTTTGTCTCTCGTCTTTCTGAACGTTTCATATTAGTAACATCAAAAAAAAGCTGAATGGGCATTTACCAAATGCTTATTGGGTAAGCGCTTATCGGATTCTGAACTTTACCTGGTAAGAGGAATAGTAAAGATCGAAAATCTTACCCGATAAATGAGTGAGAAGACTCTTACTCAATAAACGCTTACCGGGTAAATAATGCTTACCGACAATCTATTTTTATAGTAAAAAATATTACTCAATAAGATAAATGAGGATGGTTTCTCTTACTGGCAAACACTTACCCGATAAATGATGGTTAAACGGCTCTTAGCAAAACAAGAAACCGGTTAAAAGTGAGACATAATCAAATGTTTACACTCTGTTATATTACTTTAGGAAAAAGTTTCAAATAATGGGCCGTTTACTAAACGCTTATTTGATAAGTTCTTACCGGATAAATTAACTCATCGGATAAACATGACAAGAGCCAAAATTTTATCGGGTAAGAGCGATCAGAAGGATGAAAAGTCTTACCGGAAAAGTGAAGATTACGACTCTTACCCAGGTAAGCGCTTACTAGATAAATTGTTGCATTCGATACGTTTTGATGTACTAAAATCTTACGCATCAAAATAAATTATAGTGTTGACTCATATCAATAAGCACTTACCAGGTAAGCATTTAGGTGAACAGCTTTTAACTCAATAAACTTTTTCATTTGAATAATTAAGTCAGTGAACCTCTTTTTGAATGAATTTGTTATTGATTTTTATTTTATTTTGAGTAATTACATCTCTTAAAATTTCTTTTTGAATAAATAAATTATCGAATTTTTAAAAATTGGTTACCTATATTCTTTTAATCTAAAAAAATACATATAACCAGCTAAGAAGCTTCTTTTAAAAAATTCTATCAATTTTATCATTCCCAAACTCTTTGCACCAAACGGCATCACGCCACGCATCACCGTCCATTCTTCATAGGGACGGACCCATCATTTTTTTATATGGTGAGACTATATAATATAGAGAATAAGGGGCTGTTTGTTTCCCTCTTAATGGTGACATTAAGAGGGAGCCTCTTAATCGTTCAGAGGTTTAGACTGTTTGGCAAAAAAAAGAAACCTCTTAATGGTTACTAAAAGGCTCTTAACCATTTTGCATATGGGAAGTCT
>NC_037544.1:37107657-37133313 GCF_001531365.2 Cynara cardunculus var. scolymus | reverse complement strand
CATTTATCGGATAAGCATTTAGGTGAACAGCCTCTAACTCAATAAACTTTTTCATTTGAATAATTAGTTCTGTGAAACTTTTTTTTAATGAATTTTTTTTTTTTTTTTTTTTTTTTTTTTGATTTTGAGTAATTACATCTCTTAACATTTCTTTTTTAATTAAATAAATTATCGAATTTTTTAAAAATAGTTATCTATATTCTTTTAACCTAAAAAATATATGTAACCAACTAGGAAGTTTTTTTGTATAAATTATATCAGTTTTACCGTTCTCAAACTCTTTACACCAAACGGCATCACGCCGCCCATCACCGTCCATTCTTCACAGGGACGGACCCATCAGTTTTTTATACGACGACACTATATAATATAGATAAAAAATAATTACGAAAAGCACGGTTTTTATCGACGTGTCTTCATGTTTTACTAATGTTATTAATTGTTCGATGTGTTTTTAGCCTAATTTCATTGTTTCATGGGATTTTAAAGTTTTTTGCTTGAATTCGAGGAAATTTTTAGTTTTTTTTTTTATCGATTTCGAGGGGTTTTTTTTGGTTGATTTCAAGAGTTTTTTTTTTTCCGGTTTTTTGTTGATTATGAGGCACGGTTGCACCTTCTTGAACTTTTGAATATTATACGGTGACACCTTCTAAAATGATATGGTTGCACTTTTCATAAACGGAAAAAAATTTAACCTCTTAGCAGAGAGATAACACGGTGACACGTGCCACCATATGCCCTTCTATGGGTCCATCCATGACTCTTACCCGATAAGCACTTGGAAGAGTCGTCACCCTCATTTACTGCGTAAGATTTTCGTTTCTTGTCTTGCCTCTTACCGGATAAGATTCTCGGTCTTTGTCATGTTAATCCTTAGCCCTCACCTTGTCCTCCATTGTTTACGTCCCTGAACCCAATCCTACCTACATGGTTTAGGTTATGTTGGGTCGAGTTGAGATTTTTTAAACAACAAATATTGGGTTATATTGTTCAAATGTCGTCAACCCGATCAACCCAACCCGTGTACAACCTTAATTGGATGATTATGTAATTACTCTTTGTGATCATATTAATATATTAAATGATATTATAATGAGACCAAAAGCAAAACGTAATCAGATGTTAGGTCAACCCAACCAGATGAAACCTGTTACAAAAATATATTATTTTAACTTGAATTCAGTTTATATATATTATCTGAAATGTAAATAAAGCAGAAAAAATATACTGGTTTGATTTGGCTTTATGCGAAATGGCATTGGATGTGTTTTTTTATAGACTATTTGCTTGGTCAAAAGATTTAACGATATTTGAGCCACCAAATCTTGTTTACTTGGTGTTACCATGTAAGATAGAACGTTTCAAACCCAACTCGAACTGTTTTAACCTTTTTTAAAATCGTACTCATTTGTACAACCAATGTAACCTAATCAATTGAAATATTTATGGAAATGATGATGGTTCATTTATTATGATTTGATATTTATGGAAGATGATTAGAGTTAATTAATTATGACCAACGTTTTATATTATGAAACAATCAAAATATTTATAAAAACACGTATTCGCTAGATTAAGTGGACGGTTGAAATTGAGTTGCAATGGTTGTACAAATAGGATGAGTTGTATAATAATTGCCCCCTCTCTGTTATGATAAAAATCGGGTCAAACAATAACTAAACAAACACAGATACCAACTCTTGTGAAACATGACTGTTTCAATGATTCACAGGATGACATTTGAATATTGTAGCTTTTAATCCATGACGTTTCTACCTTTTTTTTTTTTCTCTATAAAAACAACCATCAACTCCATATCCATTTCAAATCTCTCCGATCGATCCATTAATGGCTCGTGTTTTCACCTCGTTTACGCTTCTGGCTCTTGTGTTCTCGATGGTCATGGCTACCGACACCAGCCCGCTTCAAGATTTTTGTGTTGCAGACACGAGTGATCATGGTATTGTATATAATCGTGTCCCTAGAGATGCACAAGAAGCCCGAAACCAAGGGCTAGGCTACGCTTGGTCCAAGTTCTTTTTTTCAAAAGCACGGCTAGAAAAGCCCGATTGGGTCTATTTTTCATACCCAAAGCCCAATATTTTTTTACTGAAACGGGCTTGAATGACCTCTACCCTAGGCCCAAAAATGTCCAGCTATAAAAGCCCGATTGGGTCTATTTTTACACCTAAAGCCCATGCTCTTTTTTTTAATTGAAAACGGACTTGGAAGGTTTGGGCCTTGTGTATCTATTGTGTTTCATTTGGTTTTTCAAACTGTGTTTGTTTTCGGTGATATAATCGAGTTCTTTTTCATGGTAGTTTTTGTGAACGGATTCACTTGCAAAAACCCGAGTTTGGTTGAAGCGAACGACTTCTACTTTGGTGGATTACACATGAAGGGAAACACCTCGAACCCTGTCGGATCCAGGGTGACCCCGGTTTTCGTGGAACAGTTGCCAGGACTCAACACTCTGGGAATCGCAATGGCTCGTGTCGACTATGAACCATGGGGGCTCAACCCACCTCATCTTCATCCTCGTGCCACTGAGGTTTTGACTGTCGTGAAAGGCACTCTAGAGGTCGGATTTGTCACATCAAACCCTGAAAACCGTTTTATCTCTAAAGTGTTGCATGAGGGTGACGTTTTCGTTTTCCCAATGAAACTCGTACATTACCAAAGAAACATCGGAAACACGAATGCATTTGCAATTTCGACATTGAGTAACCAAAACCCTGGCATAGTCACAATTGCAAATGTGGTTTTTGGTTCAAAACCAAAGATATCAACTGATATTCTTGTCAAGACCTTTCAAACCAGTTCGGACATCATCAGTAACCTACAATCGAAATTTTAGATCATAAGCATAAAAATCATCCTAGTGTTTATTTCGATATTTTTTTTATCTTTAATATGTTCAATTTATGCGTTGTTTGTATTTGTCTAATATTTGTGTACTGTTTCCTTCATGCGTTTCAATTTCTTTTTTTGTCGACAAATCTTCTTAGTCACTTAGGTTCAGATCAAAATCTTTTACGCTGCTTGCTACTATCACCAGAAAGAATTTCAATCCATGGTTAGGAACTTCTTCCTGTGTTTGGTACACGAGACAATACAGAACAAGATAGAACAAGAACTTGTTGTCTCACGTTTAGTACAATAACTAGACTGCCCCAGATCAGACTGGGTGGGAAGAAATGCATTTTTTTTGTCTAAAACCCTAAAACATTTAACAATTTTTTCGCTCGCTTACCTCACTATTATCCTTCCAGTTTTATCTAATCCAGCATAGTCTGCATGCTACTTACTTTTTCACAAGTTTGAGTCTTCACATAAATAACCGTTCTACTTTCTTTGAAGTAGATAACATATATGTATACATCTCAACTGCCATAAGTTACAAGCTTAATAGATATGTACAAGTCACATCATAAATCACGAGACACCGTCACAAACCAAAAATAAATAGTTAAATGTCTAAAATGCCCTTCATAGTTTTCTAAAGAATGCGGTGCACCAACAATCATCATAATCAAAGTTTTGTGACGCTTTTATTTCCATCTCTACAGAAGTACAGAGTTTCAGATTCATAAAAGACAACAAATGAACGAACATTAACCATTCAAAAAATATATTTCCTTTCCTTTGTATCTACAAGTATATCTACCCTTACGTAGAATAAAAAAGATACCCCAAACTGTATGTGTATCTACGGAAGGATTTTTCGTTAGTTTTTTTTTTTTTTCTTTTTTTTTACGAATCATAGATTGTGTCAACTTTGTTGAGTACGTGGAGGGGGAGGAGATACCCGTGTTTTTATCCGTTTAAGCTTCACTCCCATGCTTTGAGGGGAGAGAAGCTCGGGTTTAATGCAAGATGGACCGAGACAACTCCTATGGCCGTTGTTGAACCAACATGATCGATACAAGCCAAACCCCTTGAGAAAATACTCCAAAGGAATCAACGTTGCATGAGGTTGTTCTTCTGTCACAATTGATCCACAAGCTTGTACCTGTGTCTCAGATATAGGTTTAAATGACCTTAAATGAGTTTTCAATTAGCAGTATGATGTTGAAAAGACGCTACAAGGTTAGTTTATAAAAGTGACTTCCATACTCGATCATTTAACTAGATACCCATCACCATATTGTGCATTTTAGTTCAATAAGTGAGATATTAATGTGGTTCAATCACCAGGTCCTTTGGATAAATGGCCTTAAGTGAGATTTTAAGTAGAAATATGACCTTAAAATAATTAGCTCAATGACCTTCTTCTGACATGCCCGGGTTAAAAACAGTGTGTCAGTCTGGACCCGGTTAGGAACAGTGTGTCAGTCTCTGGCCCAATTATAACAATGTGTCAGTCTGGCCCTATCATTCCTTAGCAGAATGGATGGAATGATGAGTTCCATCCAAAACCATTCAATGGAGTCCGTTTTTTGACCAAATTACCCTTTGTTATCGATGAAGAAAGCGCAATTTAAAGGGTAATTTAGACAATTACCCTTATATAAGTTTGTGATGTATAACATACCTCAACTAGAGCACAACATTTTCTGCCGAGTTTTGCAGTCATGTGAAGGGCTTCAGCATGAAATGGAGAGCTGTCCCCGACAAAGATGATTGTTCGGCATTCTAGATTCTCCAATTCTTCAGTGAGGTCAGGTCTCCTACTCAATTTCAACAAGATTTAAAGAAAGTTAGGATCACAAACTTTCGTAAACAGTTACTCCCTACCTCCCAAAATAAATCTCGACAATTTTATCCTTGATAAGAATTTCTCCATCTCATGATTAAGGATATAATTGGAAAGTAGGTACTCAATTTTGGGATAAATTAAAATAGAAATATGGACACTTATTCTAAGAGAGGGGTGTGAATAAAGATCTTGTGTATCTCTACCTGTCGATTGCTTGAAGATACCGCCACACATTGATGCTATTTCTTTCATCCAACAACTGTAGGAACAAAACAAAGCATATTGTTTTCATCATTCTATAAAGAAACAAGAACATTCCAGAAACAAGTCTAAGGGCCTGTCTGTAGCAGCTTAATGGAACTCACATCATATTCGGTCGGTTATAGATGATTGTTTGGTAGTGGCTTAATGATATAAGAAGTGGCTTATTCAATAAGCTTCTAGGGGAGCTTTATGCATAAAACGAAGTTTATTCCGAACATGTCCCTCCCAATTAAAAAATGAGCAAATACGCTCATTCCATTTGTGAAAAACCTTCCCAGTCTATATAGACAGATTAATTCACACAGACAGCTTTATCTATAAGGACTTAATTGAAAACCAACCAAACATCCCCTGAGGAATTATTCATTTTGGTCATTTACATAGGTGAATTCTATTCATACCCCTCCTATAGGGGGTATGTGAGTGATGTAGTGTGATAAGAAATAGGTGGTATATGAGTGGGGAAGGGGGTATGAATAGCAACCCCTTTTACATAATATGATTTTGTGCTCTTTGAGGTATAAGACAGGTACACGTACATCCACCCCTGGGGGGGGGGGGGGGGGGGGACAACCGGTGAGATGTACAGGGTAATATCCAGATGGAATATACTAGGCTTGTTTGGTTTGGTTTGGTTTTATGGTATGATTTGTGGGTCTCATTTATATGATCTAAGAAGAAAGAAGATATAAGTGCATATAATTTATCCCATTTAAGATATCATCAAGTCCAATTTTTTGAGTGGGTAAATGAAGATGGGACCCACAACATGAATAGAGTGAATTGTATAAGATATACTCCCTCCATCCCATGAAAATTGAAACATTTCTTGTTTAGGAAATTACCTATTTAACGCTCTTATTATTGCTACTTATTGATGCTATTTATTGGAGGGTATTTAAGGTATTTTACTACTGCCAAAAATGAAGAAGTCAAAGAGAGATGGTGTTATAGATAAAGGGAACTAGGAAAGGTTCCTAGTTTTATTATTGCTACTTACTGATGTCACTTTTTGGAGGGCATTTTTGGTATTTTACTACTGTACAAATGAAGAAGTCAAAGAGAGATGGTGTTACAGATAAAGGCTAACTGGAATAAGTTCCTAGTTTTGTCATTGCTACTTATTGATGTCATTTATTGGAGGGCATTTTTGGTATTTTACTACTGTAACAATGAAGAAGTCAAAGAGAGGTGGTGTTACAGATAAAGGCTAACTAGGATAAGTTCTTAGTTTTATATTGCTACTTATTAAATAATAATTTATAGATTTGGTCCCTAAGGTTTGTCATTTGTTATGGTTCTGGTCCTTTATCTTTATTTATTACAAAAGAACATTCCACCTATGCAATTTGTATTGGATTTGGTTCCTCGCACTGACGGCCATCCAACTTGTCCGTTAACTATAAGGGTAAATTGGTCCTTTTAGCATTTTTTTTCTTTATTTTACCATTTCCCAAACCACAGGACCAATCACTAATAACTTCCCATCATCGTTTTAAGTTTATTTGGAGGTTGTTGGGTCAATTTGTGGTATTTGTAGCCACAAGAATTGAAAAGTTCATCTTTTTGTGTTTAGAAAATGTTGAAACTAATCTACTATTTGATTCATCATTCATGGAATTCGCATTCCTTTTCTCAAGTGTGTTCATGAATCAACAACCATGTTCACCGAAGTTATGATTTGTAGTTCATGTCCATTTGCTCTAATACTACGGTATGTCGGATTTGTTGAAGGAGTTTTTGCTTCACAAATACTTTAGTAAGGTATATTCATGCTTCTCGCCTGTTGACCTTTTCCTTTAATATATTACTTTTAGTCACAATATTTCTTTGGATTGGATCGGGAAGTCCGCAGTAGTCTAGAGGTCCCAGAATCAGATATTGTTCTGGTATGCAGGTAGGTTAGTTATTTGGTGAACATTCTTCGGATTGGATTATATATTAGACTTGGTTTAGTTTTTATCTTGAATGGAATGAAGTAAATCTGGATATAGTTGTAACAATCAGATTTCCCTATGCTCATATATATATATATAGGGTCAGGTTTAGAGAAAACCACAAAAAAAATGAAAAAATTAAGGAACACTCTGGTAAATTCATCTAGACGGTATGCACATGTGCATATAAGTAATTTGTAAGCAATTTGTCTGGTATGCATATGTGCATAACATGCACACATGCATAAAAACCAAGAAACAACTTCAATTACTTGTATACACATGTGCATACCATCCACAACCTCCCTCTCTCTATATATATATGTGTGTGTGTGTGTATAAACGAGGGATCATGTGAAAATAAGAGTTATGATGAGAATGGTGAGAACACTTATGAGCCATTGGATGAGTTGACTTTTTAATCTAACTTAATTTTTTTCAACTACATTCATCTACCTTTATTTTCAAATTTATCTTAACTTTTAAGTCATTTTCAGGAACTTTTACATATGTTTAATCACTTCCACACGTATGAATTTGTTAAATTTTCAGTTATATTGATTATGGAAAAGGTAGTTCAATGTAAATGAATGTATATGAAGGTTTCATCCTCATCTTCTCACTATAACTCTTATAACCACCAGGACCCAACCCTATATATATGTAACTCCTAGGTTTCTCAAGTGATACAGATATAAAAGACCTGATTCCTATTCTATCATTTTTCTTGAAAAAAACCACGGAAACCTCTCACAACTCTACCCAAGGTCTGCATACATCATACCCCCAACTCTAAGTGAAATATACGGGGCATGTTTGGTTTGGATTGGTTTTACTACTATCAAAAAATTACATGCAATCAAGCATTTCAATTATCACAGGATTCCAATTTTCTCAAAATTTCAAAAAAATCAATATTAATTTTGAAGTTGAAAATGGGGCGTTTGGCTTCCATCATCAAATATGCCATAAAAAAGAATGGTTTACCCTATCCATAGAAGAATGACATCAGAAAACTAACCTTCCTGCATGATCGAACAATATCTGATTCTGGTACCTGTAGACTACCACAGGCTTCCTGATCAAATCCAAAGAAATCATGTGATTGAAACTATATATGTTAAAGAAAGATATTAGAGGAAAAAGATCAAAAGGCGAGAAGTCTGAATATACCTTACTGAAGTATCTATGAAGCAAAAACTCCTTCAATAAGTCAGACATACCGTAGTAATAGAGCAAATTCGACATGAACTACAAATCACAACATTGGGTAAACATGGTTGTTGATTCATGAACAATCAAGAGAAGGTATACGGATATCATGAATGGTGAATCAAATTGTAGATTAGCTTCAACATTTTCTAAACGCAAAAAGTGAACTAAAATGCACGATATGGTGATGGGTTATGTAGGTAAACGACTTTTTATGAAAATCACTTTTACAAACTAACCTTGTAGCGTCTTTTTATGATCATGCCCGTAATTAAAAACTCGTCACTTAACTTGTATCTGGGACACAAGTATAGGCTTGTGGATCAATTGTGACATAAGAACAATCTCATGCAATATTGATTCCTTTGGAGTATTTTCTTAAGGGATAAGGCTTGGATCCATCATGTTGGTTCAACAACGGCCTGAGGAGTTGTCTCGATCCATCTTGCATCAACCCTGAGCTTCTCTCCCCGCAAAGCATGGGAGTGAAGCTTAGACGGATAAAAACACAGGTATCTCCTCCCCCTCCTCGTACTCACCAAAGTTGACACGTTCTTTGGTTCGTTATTTAAAAACTAACGGAAAATCCGTCCGTAGATACATGTATAGTTTGGGGGTATTTTTTTCTATGGAAGGGTAGATATACTTGTAGATACAAAGCATCCAAGTGAAGCTTAATAGGATAACAAAACGGGTATATCCCCCTCGTATTCACCAAATGGTGTTAAAGATAAAGGCCTTTTTGGCGTAGGGTTTCCACATTTACTCCTCTCTCTTCATTAAAATCGGTCATTGGATCTAAAAAGTTGATTTCCCAGAATCCTAGAAGGGTTTAAGGCTTGGATTGGAGGTTCTCATTGGAGAACTCGGGTGGAAGCTTCGAAGATCTCTGAGGTTTTGCTTGGAAGTCTAGATGTGACCTAAATCTAAAAAGGTAAGTCAAGTTTACTTTGTCAATTACATTGCATGCTTATTTTAATCAATCATCCACACCCCGCCTCACTTTTTTATTTAATGCTTTCAACACATTTGCAAGTGACTACGTCTTGGACTGAGGAGACGACTCTATTTTTTGCTATCACAACTCGTTGTGTTTTAGAGATAATAGGATTCATTGTACTTTATTAATTGCCGCACTCGACACCCATCAAATTTTTGGCGTTGTTGCCGTGGACTCGGCAGGTTTAACTATTTTATGCCAAGGTTGCTACATGCAGGTTTACTAGGGCCAACAGATTCAGAAATAGAGAGGACAGCCAAAAAGTTAAGGAAGCAAGCCAAGATTCGAAAGAAGCTACTCAAGTCGACCTCGTCATCGCTACTTGAATATCTGTGAAAGACATTGATATGTCTACGTATTCAGACAGTGTAGAAGAGGAGGTGCACTCTAAAGACGAAAACACAATCCACTAGGCCGAGAAAGATATGGCAGCACCAATTTCCGAGAGCACTCTAAGACAATGCGCAGCACCCGATGTCAAACGACAACCACTATGCATCACTTACTACCTTGTTTTCATGGTTTTGATGATGAAAATCCATACAAGCATTTGACCAAGTTCCACATGGTATGCCTGGGAATGAAGCAACAAGGCACCACCAAAAAGAGTCTTAAGCTGAAGGCATTCCTCTACAAGTTCTTCCCCGCATCCAAAGTCGTTGGGCTTACACGAGAAATTTTCGGGATCAAACAGAAAGACGTTGAGTCAGTCACTCTACGAGTATTGGAAGCGTTTCAAGCGCCTATGTGTAAGTTGGCCTCATAACGACATTTTTGATGAGTTATTAATCCAATACTTTTATGAAGGTTTATTGTCGATGGAGCAAAAGATGATGGATGTCACGAGCGGGGGTGCAATTGTGAATAAGACCCCGACTCAAGCGAGTACATTGATCAATACCATGGTGGGGAACTCCAAGTAGTTTGGACCACAGAACGACATATGTTGAGGAGTGGGGTGCATGTTAAATCCCTAGACATTAAAATTACTGATTTGACCAACACTGTGGAACGGTTTACGATGGGAGGCATACATCAAATGGAAGCATGTGGGATTTGTTCCACTAACGGACATCTAACCGACGCATTCCCCCTCTAGGAGCCCGAAGAGCAAGTGCATGCCATGGGGGTGACAATTTTCAGAATTCACATAACCGGGCAATGGATCCTTTATCGAGTACATACATGATACAACCTTGAATGGCGACACCATCCAAACTTGAGGTATGTCCCGAGGCAAAGGTAAAGGTCAATTCCAACAAAAGACTACCTACAGCCCAGCAATTTCAACAAGCATAGCAGTTAAGTCAACAACCGGTTTTCCTCGGCAATTTCAATAGCAACAAACACCAACTGAAGGCACCATTTCAGCCAGGTGGACAGCAGTGGCAAATGCCACTTCAAGCTCCTAAAGGCTAGCGTATGTCCCTTCAAGATATGGTTAGGTCGTTAGCTACTAGCATGGTTAAACTTCAACATTACTCTCAGAAAACTCAAGCACGTAAACAAGATCTTCAAAACACTATGGTGTAACATGTGTTTTAATGGCATTGCATTGAAAGTGAATCGCCACATCCTTTTTATGCATATGTTTTATTTTGGGTGTTATAAATGCTTGAACTCACTATGCTTATAAGCCTAACACTTTTCTTGTTGACGTGTATCTCAGGTTCTAGTGGCGGAGATACTAGCGTGGGGTAACTTGGTGCTTATTTAGAAGGACGTAGTGGCAATAGCATTTTTAGGAGCCTTGTGTAATTGGAGATAGCAACTTTCGGAGGTTTAGTGACACTTGGTCATAATGTAGTTCTTGTATGAATTACATTAGGAGGTTGTTAACCTTAAACCCATTTATTTCACATGTAATTGACTGATTTGGTTTCCCTTTTTAGGTTAAAGCCCGTATTTTGATATATTTTTTTTGAAGTATATAATATTTATATACAGCAAATGCAATAAATAAACTCGCACATCCTCCTCACCTTTGGTGAGGTTTGAACCCTTGACCTCCTAGGAGGCCAAAGACTACGATACCGCTAGGCCAAAGACCCTCTGTATTTTGATATCTATATACCAAATTTTTGTAATTTATTTTTCTCCCTACTTTTAGGGTGATACAGAAAACCTCTCTACTCCATAGGGTAGAGGTAAGGTATGCGTACCCTCCCCCAACCCTACTCCATGTGGGATTCACTGTGTTCGTTTGGTTTGATTTATGCAGATAGCCAGATACAATCCAATTTGGCGATATGATGTTATTCAGACGAGACATAGATCCACTAACGGGATGAGTTGTGTGAGATAACTATAATAAGAACATGAAACGAAATAACCAACCTTATTGTAAAACCATTCATTCCAAGTAGGTGCTCGGCATAGAGGGGAAACAAGTATCAAACCAGTAACCCTTTCACTATATTTTAACTGCAAAAAGAAGAAAATATTGTTACTGGTCAAACTCAAACATGAAATTTGGTTTATATATGCTACGTATTGACAACGTAATGAAAAATCATACCGCAAATAGTGTAAGAACATAGGCACCCGCCATGGCTCCCATACACATCACTGAACCAAGCCTGGAAAACTCAAAATACACACCATCATGTGAGCTTATTCTAAGATCATGAAAATAGTATAATTTAACATTCACTTCTCTCGACATATGATTTTTACATTGAAAAAACTAAAGAGCGTAATTAATGAAAATGCGAGTAAATTCCTTCCATGTCGTCCTCATGCCAGAATTAGGTGTGTAAGTTCTCCATGGAACCACAAAACTAGATTGAACAAGATCAGATCGGTTGGCCTGGACTGGTCCAGTTCAAGAAAACTTCAGTTGGTATTGGTTTGTGGTTTCAGGTGTTGAACTGAACCAAACCAACTTGTACTAAATTGAATTTAAACTGATTAATCTTGTATTAAGTTGTTTATTTATTAAAAAATAATCCAAATGTATTTAATAATACCAACCCGCTTAAGCCTCTAGTTACAAGCACCAAGATTTAGCATCATGATTACCTAAAATGATTGAGGACCTCGAGAATTTGATCACTAAAATCTTCAACAGTAGGCACAGAATCATCTATAGAAATCGATGCAGCTCCCAACTGCAACAACTCTTGTGCAAGTCCAGAAGAGAATTTTATGTTAACAATGTAATTAAGCATCATCTCAAACCTACGAAAATATGTGCCTCGGGTGCGATATGCATCATCCACATGGTTTGGCTTTCTCGGGATTACAATCCCCTAATTAAGATAAGATTTCCATGTATTTTAGGTTTGTTCGTCCTTTTTGGATACACAACAAGTGGAAGGTTCAACCATGACGTAAAACGACCTTAAGAAAGAGAAACCACGACGTGTTTCAACTGCACCCAAACCATATGAGATGCACCTAAACCATATGAAACGCACCCAACTCACACCCGTCACACCCAAGTTCAGCGAAGCCATATCCACGTTTCTTTTTGATAGCTGGGATACGGCTTTATCTGAAGTATTGGTGCTTCATAGTCTCAAATGAAAAGTTGAGAAATCAACGGACCTCGTGACCAGGTGGAGTAATGTGATAAATGCAGAAATTGTGGAGTAGCAATGAAGCTGATTCAGGACAGAAGAATAAGCCCCGGAAACAAGAAGTGTCTGCAAAAAACAAAAGATCAAACCAAAAGATAGCTGCCATAAAACATACATTTAAACAAGAAACAATACTACGAATAAAGACAAGATTTAGTGTTGCTTACGGTTTAGAGCTAAATCAGGATAAGTAATCAATGGTGGCTTTTCTTGATCTCCATAAACGATAACAGACACAGGACCATGGCCAGTTATAATGATATGTTCCTGAGTCAAGATTCCACAACATCACGGACACACACACACACAACCCATAAATGGAAAATTAACAAAAGTAGCCATTTTGGCCGACCAAATTTATCTCTTAGCCATTTCTCTCTCATTTTTTCAAAAAAATCACCACCTCCGCAAGTAACACTTCCTCAACTTACGAAGGGGCCAAAAATAAAGATAAAAAACAATTTCTGAATATGGTCCGTAAGTAGACATCCATAAGAACACATGTATTCACATATGGAAGATGAATCAATGGTAGAAACTTGCATTTTGGTGCACAAATGAAGCTCTGACATGTGGCACATCCAAAGTTGAGATGTGCTGACCATGCTCAGAAATTGTTAGTTTTTTATTTTTTGGCCCTCTGTGGGTTGAGGAATGGTTACTTGCGGAGGTGGTGATTTTGTTGAAAATGTGAAAGGTAAATGACTAAAAGGCAAATTTGTTCAGCGAAAATATCTATTTCTGTTGATCTCCCCCCATAAATTCATGTGGTTAACCCAATTGGGTATTCATCATACAAAAACAATGCAGAGAATGCATGGGAATTCAACAACTAATTAGTATTATTGCATATACAAACGAAATTCCCAATATAAGTATTCCAAGAACACTAAATAGGGCATAAATCATGTCTGGAAACGAATATGAAATTTCTCCAAAAAACAAATTCAATTTCAAATACATTGAACTTGAAATTATGATATGTATACATGAACATTTCCAGATAAGATAATAACACAAAATGTGATATGGAAAAATGTGTAATACAAGTTGAAATTGAAATAGGGATTCGAGAAAACAATTCGTATTAAGCAAATTGGATGATACATACAAAAGTGGAGAAATCAAAGAGACGACGAAAGAAGAATAGAAAGAAACCTTTTCAATAAGATGATTTGGCATATCCACGGCAATGGAATCACCGGAATGTGCCATGGCCATGGCGGTCTGTGTCTGACGAACGGCGAGAAGTAATTCCCCCCTCTACCTTATTATTATTTCTCCCTTCTTTTGGTAATTATTTTCTCTCTCTGAAACTGGTAACCATTGTATAAGTAGTAAGCATTTGTGGTTTTTATACGAAGCGATTTTTCCTCCATTTTCCTTCCTTCTCTCCATAAATTTGTCCTCTCTCTCTCTCTCTCTCTCTCTCTCTCTCTCTCTCTATATATATATATATATATATATATATATATATATATAACTACAACGTTAACTTCCACCGACGAGTAGTGGCGGAGGGTGATCGGAGTTATCGTGTGTGTGATCTTCGTCGATGTTTTTAATCCATGTCGTTTGTTAAAAAATTATTACTTTTAGTCCCTCTGGTTTGGAAATTATAATTTTCATCCCTCTAATTTATAATTCATTGCTATTTTTATCCTTACAATTTATAATTTATTGTTGTTTCCATTCATATAGTTTACAATTCTTTACCGTTTTGATTCTTGTGATTTGCTCAAACTGTAATAAATTGTGAACCATAGAGACGAAAAACACAATTTCTAAACCACAAGAAGTAAAATTGTAATTTACTCTCTTTTTTTTCCTTTTTCCAAGATAATTTATACCATATTATAAAGCATTTGATAAAAACTCTTAAAATCATTTTTTTATGCGTAAAATATTGTTTATTGATGTATATTACTTAAAATTCAAAATTACAAGTAAATAATGCATATGTACAACTTATTAAAGTTTCATGTTTGAATTCGTGTAATTAACTGTAGATAAACATAATCAAATACTTAATAAACATTTCATTTTAAATATAAAAAATCTAAAATATAATTAGGATAATCATTGTTTTATAACATAATACTTAATTATTATAGTTATAAAAAATTATATTATTAAATCAAAAATAAATTACTTCGTTCTTAAGCCTAAATTGAATTTAAAAAATTACACAACAAAGCAAGAGCTTTTAAATAGTTAATCTGATGCTAATATCGATATATTTTTTTAAATTTTTTTTAAGATATCTTCAAATTTATACTTTATTCAAAAATCAAAACATTATCGTTTTTTCTCAAAACCATATAAAACCGTATTAACATCCACATGAGACATAATAAAACAAAACATTAAAATCGAGATGTATCTCACTGCATTGCGTGAGTACCTTTCCAGTAGAGAAAAATAAAATGGTGTCTAATTGGTTTGAGCTTGGCTCCAAAGATCAAAAGTGTCAGGAGGTCTCAGGTTCAAATCCAAGCAGGAATAAAAATCCCCTTGTGGCCACAAAGGTTCAAATGCGACGACTCCGGACTATCTGCAAAACAGGTAGTCACCCTATGATTAATCGACTCGCATAACGGATTGGATTTCCAGGTTAATAAAAAAAAAAAAGTGAATCAAATTCGATTTGGTCAAATTTTAGATTTGGTTCCTAAAATAAACCATCTTATACTCATAGTCCTTAACTTTACAATATCATAGCATTTAAGGTCCCTACAGTTAACATCATCAATTAATAACCATTAGAAAAGATAAATCAGTTACAAGAACCAATAGGTCCTTTCTAACCGGTCTTGACTGGCTTTTTTGATCGAGCCAGTCAACAGATTCTCCAAGAAGGTTCCTAACTGGGCTTAACCGATCGAGCCTTGACCGGTCCCTGTTTCAGGCCGGTCTCGGTCCTCCCAGACATGACCAGTTATATTTGAAGAAAAAGCATAAATAAGAATCAATTAATTTAAAAGCATCAACAAATTGGCAATCATTAAATCATCATTAATTAAAAGAATCAATTTGGGATACAAAATTTGATGCATAAACTGGGATTTTAAACCACTTGCAAAAACACCCCAGATGGACTTCCCTCCATTTTGCGCTACAAACCGATCTTCTCCGTCAATTTTAACGCATTTTGTATTGTTGGGTTCTCGAGATGGTGGTGCGACGACCGTTTAGCGTGTACTTGAGAGTGATATCAACATCTCGCGGGTTTTTCTTGTTTTGAGTCACCGTCATGCTTCCAGCAACAAACTCGCCTTGGCATATAGTCAACACATCTTCAAGATATAACACCGTTTGCTTCCAATGTGTATTCCTTGATTTTGGACCTGGATTATGAGCAAAAAGATCGTCGGGACGGGACAGTACAAAAACTTGTTAACCAACATCAAATTGGTAAATTACTAAACTACACGTGTCAAATTAAAACCTTCCACAATATTCTCTTACGCGTATTTTAGATGCCAAAATACTTTTATTCCCTCCGTCCAAAATATTGTCCACATTTCTATTAACAAGTTTTGGGACTTTCAAAAGTAAGGGGTCGTTTACCAGATGCTTAGCGCCAAGAGAAATTACCCTTATTTAGGACATGTTTGTTAGCAGCTTAATGAGTTTAATGGGACTCACAGCTTATTTGGTAGTGGCTTAATACTATAGAAAGTGGCTTATTCAATAAGCTTCTAGGAGGGAGCTTTATGCAGAAACCCAAGTTTTTTTTTCCAAATTTGTCTATCCCAGTTAAAAAACACACTCCTTCCATCTATGAAAAAACCCTCCAAAACAAAAACCTTTGCAATATATATAGACAATAATACACACAAACAGCTTTATCCATACAGGACTCGTTGGAAAACCAACCAAACATCCCCTAAGTCCTTGTTATGTCTCCCTACTACCAGGTATGATTCGTCGCTTTTGTCATGCTCAATCGGTAAGGTAAGTGACAACTGTAAGCGCTCTAAATTTCTACTTTCCAATTTTACCCTTAATCATGAGAGTGGGAAATTCATTACTTCCTCTATCATTAGGGGTAAATTTGTCATTAAACTAATTAAAAAGGGTAATGATTCAAAATATTAAAAAACAGACTATGTACCTTTTTTATTGTAGACATTTATTTTGGGAAATAATTTAAACCAATTACAAGAATGAAAATAGAAAATAGCTAACCTGTAGAGAACCCCGTCATTTTGTGACACACGCTAAAAGAGACGTCAAAGTACGCTACAAGAGCATGAATGTAATCATCACGTTGAGCAATAAGCTTAAAAGGAGCTGTAAAGGATGCATCCCCAGACGTCATCTTCGAGATATTCATGGTCTGTAGAAACAATTTAAATCGGTCATAAAAATACAAGGTTGAGAGTCCGACCAAGTGGCGGGAAGCAAGAGTCGCCCCCTCCCCCCTTGCCCCTATAAATCCTCCTCATAGGTTGCCAATTCGAGTCCCCTTAGGGTGCGTTTGGTACAGTGGACATGACATAACAGAATCACTATTCCACATTTGACAGGACTTTTATGTGGAACAGACTAAAACAAAATGGGGAAGAAAGTGGAACAGGGGTGTTCTACCTCCACCCTATGGAACAAGGTGGAACATGCCTATATTTTACCAATATAACCTCAAAACCAAACTTAATTCTCTTCTAACACATCAAATATACCTCCCTCTTTACATTTTATTCATTCTTTAAATTTTATTTATTATATTTTATTCTCTTTAAAGTTTCACTTTATTGTCCTCAAAATATTGTTTTTATACGGTTTCTAAATTTTGATCAATTTATGTAATTTATTAAATACTAATAATTAAAAAATAATATAGAAAAGGTATAAAATAAAAATTAAAAACTACATAAACTTTTTGATTTTTGTGTCATTTTAATCATCTTGACGAAAACTTTCTAATAATATATTGTTATAAAAAATATTTATTTTATTATAATTTAATAAAATACATATATTAATCGAAATGTATGAACAGCTCATTAGGACTAAATTGGTCATTTTATCTGTTCTAATATGTCCAGTTCTGTCTTACCAAATGCTGAACAGTTTCAGCTCTATCCTGTCCGGATAGCATACGGCATACGCACCCTTAGTGCCACTGGGAATTTTCCCGAATGTTATCTACATGGCCCATGGGATTAGTCGACAAGGGCGGCCCCATGTGGAGCCATACCGTAAATTTCTATGGTTTTCACCCTTATGGTCCAATGGTGTTACTGCTTGAAAACTTTTCTGGGTCCCCTTTTTTTAGTCGAGGTGCAAGCAAGCTGGCTCGGACACCCATGGTTACCCAATAAAAAACCTAGAAGATTTCAAAATAAGCGGAAGTGCGAAGGGTACATATATTTCCCACCTTAAGTAATTGGCTATTTGTGACGATTTGATTCTGGTCAACTGTGTCAACAAGCGGTTCCATCATGGACTGCTTCCTAATGCAGCTCATGTCAAAGCCGTATACGTTGTTCCAAACTGTGATCATAAAATATAAATTCGATTAAGTTTGAAGAACATTTGTACGTTTAAATTCAGATAACAGAAGATTCTTTAGAGGGAGTAGCATACATTCAATCTTGTCCTCTTTGTATTCGGCATCCTCGATTGCTGTCAGATAGAGAGATGCATTATCAGGTAGCACAATTCCGTTGCTAACCTGTGGAGGACAAACAACGATTTCAAGAAAGGCAAAAGAGAAGATGAAGTAGAGCAACAGATTCTGTATCATGTTGGAATATGGTCGATTCCACATCAAATTACAGAGAAACAATGGCAACCTAATGTCTTGTAGAAGATTAAGAAAGATGAACATAAGATCAAACCTTTCTCGTATAAAAGAAATTGGAGGTACAGATGATTCACTTATGCTTTATTTCCAGTCAAAGAACCAAAAATATCGGATAATTGTGATACATAAAATGTGAAGAAACATCATCTAACCCTTCAAAAAGAAAAGAAAAGTATAGAAATTTATGTAATGGATTAAAACCTACGATGTCCAAAAAAGGCAGGAGGTCTTAACCATATATATATTTTTTAGTAACAATGAGAGCTAAAATTGGAAGTATATTATATTATATATATCCCTCAAAAACAACAAAATGATGAAACTACAGACATGTTTGTTAGCAGCTTAATAAGCTTAACAGGACCCACAACTTATCCAGTCAGCTATATATGACTGTTTGGTAGTAGCTTAACCATATAGAAAGTAGCTTATTAAGTAAGCTTCTAGTAGGAAGCTTTATGCCATAAAGCCAAGTTTTTCTCCAAACATGTCCCTCCCAATTTAAAAACGTGTTTCTTCTATCTATGAAAAAACTCTCCCAAACAAAAACTTTCCCAATCTATACAAGATAGATTAATCCACACAGACGGCTTTATTCATACAGAACTTAATGAAGAACCAACAAAACATCCCCTACATGTGATCTTAATTTTACAGGAAGAAATTAAGAAATAAAATAGTAAAACAAAAGACTACAAAATTAATAATAGGAAGTGCCTAGGTTGATTAGATTTAGATGGGTACAAAGAAGCAAGTCTGGAAACCGACCCAAAAGATTACAAGATTCTCCAACTGGAACCGACCTAAAAGCCAAAAATGGAGGTGAAACTTACCAACCATTTGTCACGAGCATACAAAACGGTATTCAACATGTTCTCATATAACAGAAAGTACCCCATCCATTCTGAAATAATAATATCCACTTGAGGAACTGGAAGGTTAATTTCTTCAATTTTTCCCTTCAAAACAGTTATAACTGTATATTGAAACAGAAAGAGGACAAATTAGTTTACTAGTCAATCCAATATTTTAGAATATGTACAACCTTGGACTTTAAAAGATGCTATTACCACTTGAGAAACCATTTGCTTTAACAATTTCTTGTGCCATGTCAGCCATCTGCGAGCACTCAACCTGCAGAAACAAGTAGCATCACATGCCAGAAGTTTGACAAGAAACAGAAAAAATATAAATCTGTATACTGCAAGTAAGATAGTATCACATGCAAAATAGAGGCGGACGTGGAATTTTTTTCAAGTGGTGGCACAATTTGACTATAAAAACAAATATATTTTCAAAAAATCATCATTCGTCTATTGGTTGGTTCATAGCTTTTCATATGTGAGGTCCTGTGTTCCAAGTCTTTTTGTTGCAAAAAAATTCAAAAACACAATAAATCTGAAATTAAAAACTAAAAACTAAGAAAATGACACTAACAGGGTTTGAACCCAGGAGTGGGGTGGGAGAAAAGTCATGCAAACCAACTCTACCAAGGGAAACTAGTGTCATCGTTGTAGTTTTAATGATACACAACAAATTGATATGGATAGAACCTTTCACAACCCTATAATTTTTTACACTACAATGGAGGAACTAAGAGGTGGCCCGTGCCACCATATCCAATCAAGTGGGCCCGCCCCTGATGCAAACACAAAGCATTCAATAAACTTTCTGAAAGAGATTGTAGACACAAACATTCCAAGCTCAAATATATAATTGGCTGTGAGGAAAGACCATAGTGGGTAATTTGGTAAATAAATAAATTCCATCCATAGACAACCAAGTAAAAAAATGCCTTCATGCAGCATCTTGCTACCAATGTTAATGCGAAGAAAACCAATACTCTCCACCCACTATGCTACCTTGTTGGACAACCACATATAGCATCTTGCTATACTTTCAATAACAAAGAAACAACCCCCTCTCCCCCAACCAAGGACGTAAGTTTGAACCCACATTTGAACTCACCCTTCTTAGTGGAAAGAAAAATAAAAAACCATGAGCATTATGACAATTATGACCAAATGCTGCAACCATTTAGAATTGTTGTGTGTATAATGGTTGTCCCCTAAACAAGTTTCTTCCAATAGTGATCAGGCCTAGGGTCCAAAATAAAAGAAGCCATCAAGAGACTTCTCCATGACCCATATAATGATGTTTGCCACCCCATTTAAGGTGAAACTTGATGCAACAAACCAAAAAAGTACATGCCAAAAAGAATACACTTGCATGTTAGTAGAAGTCATGAGATAGAGAAAACAAAATACATACAGCATACACATGCTTTGCCCCAGCTTTTGCACAGAAGAGGGATAGTATTCCTGTCCCAGCACCAACATCAAGAACAATCTTGTCCTTGAATAAAAATTTGTTCTTATAAATAACATTTTGGTAGGTCTTCGTTCTAACCACATCCTTCAGCATTTCCTGCACATATTTGGAATATTTAAGTTCTAATTGGTTTGGAGAAAGCCTGGATTCATAAACCGAGTTACACATGAGAGGAAGAAGACAAAGAAGAATCCACCTTGCATGGTGTTTTGACTATAGATGTATTATTTACACAAACTACAGAACAGCTATTCTCACTGGTTAACATTCTTTATGTAGAAAATGATGTATCATATTAGCAAATATCATATGGTAGAAGGGATCTATCGTGTGGCAGTTAGTTGTCATGTCGCTTTGTCAGTTGTAATAGATACAAGGCTTACCTCATGAATACCTGCAGACAGAAAAACAAAGAAAGAAAAGCATCAGAAAAAAATTGAAATCAAATTAAATAAACAATAAAGAAATTAGCTTTTTTAAGTTTATAACATTTATATGTGAAATTAAACACACACTCATGTCTCACCTTTGGTGAGGCTGGAACCCTTGACCTCTAGAATGGTTGGGTTACTAGATACCACTGGGCCAAAGACCCTTTGGTAAAAATTAGCTATTTGTTAATTACGGATATGAAAATAATGGGAAAAATCGGATTCAGTTGTCAATGTCCCTATCGGAAATAAGATCGACTATGGATTCAAGCCATAGCACATGGTTTCATATATCCATTAATAAGTTGTGAAGAGTTTAACCATGAATAATCTCTAGAATCTTTTGAATTCACAGGTTCCATCTTGTCACTTCTTACTTTGTGGTTATTGAATCGTTCGGGTCATGTAGAAACAAGGTTAAAAGCTTCCATAAAAGCTAGACCAAGCTTATAGTTATAAGCCAGGCTACAAGCTAACTGAACTGTATAGAATTCAAGTCATCTAAAATGCAGGGTCAATTCCAGCTTGAACCTGTGTTAAGTTTCATGAGTTCATCTTCGAGCCAGGTTGGTAAGACTTAATAAGGTTTAGGTTTCATTTGGCAGACTGAAATGAATAAATCCACAGCTTGTATCAAGTCTGATTTATCCATCACAATGTAATCTGCCTTTCTTTATTTCCATAAAAAAAATTTAAGACACAATTTAGTTCCATGAAAATGCTCTCAGCCCTCTATGATAAAAGATCACATTTTTGGTCTTGCCTACATAACCGCGAAGGAAACAAATAAAGGCAAGGAACCACTGTGTTGGATAAACCAAACCTGATAACAAGTTGCGGCTTTATTCATTTCGTTCATTTCAGTCTACCAAACGGCACCTAAACTTTGATTAACGAACTCATGAGTTCATCACATATTCAACAGTTCAAGCTGGAACCGAACCCTACGTTTCAGACCACCCAAAACTTATGCAGTTCAGTTTTGTTCAGCTATGATGCGTTTGGTACCCAGACCAGACAGAACATGACAGTTGTCTCAAATTTGGTAATACAAAACTGGACAGAACAGATAAATGACCAATTTACCCTTAATGAGTTGTTTATAATTTTCTATATATTGATTAACCTATGTAATTTATTAAACTATAATAAAATAAATATTTTTTAAGAAAAATATATCATTAGAAAGTTCTCGTGAACACCATTAAAATTGCACCAAATAAAAAGTTTATGTTGGTTCCAATTTTTATTTTATACATTTCTCTATATTATATTTTTTATTACTAGTATTCAATAAATTACATAAATTAATCGAAATATAGAAACAATAAAAAAAAATTGATAAAGAAAAATGAAAGTTTAAAGAGTATAAAATACAATAAATAAAATTTAAAGAATAAATAAAATATAAACGATAATCTATTTGAGATTTCAGAAGAGAATTATGTTTTTCGATAAAATATAGGTCATTTTCCACCTTGTTCCAGAGGTGAGGTGGGCATCTGTTTCGCTTTGTTCACTGTGTTCCTGTTTCTTCCACGTAAGTAAATGTCCTCCTGACAAGCGTGGAACAGTAACTCTGTACCAAACGCACCCTCAAAACCTTACTCTCTCGTAGACATACTACTCTACATTTCATTCAATGGGCTTATAAATTTCTCTCAAAAACTACCTAATGGATACAACTGATACGTTTACGTTTTCCTTTCACCAACAAGCAGAAACAACAACATAAACAGAGACAATAGAGTTAATTACTAGTTATTTACCGAAATGAGAGTATGAATCGAAGTAATAATCAGCGCTGGTCTTATCAGCACCAACAATGGAAGAATCCTCGGGCTCACACATGGCAGAATCCTCCTCCAAGTTCGAGCTGCCGGTGGCTGCTTCTTCTATGGTTTCGTCTGCATCTTCGAACTCGAACCTGGTCTTTGATGCCGGCATAGCATCTGTCATTGTTGAGTTCTGGGCGTCTGTCTTCCTTCCTGGATCCATAAGTTTTTAGGGTTTTAGGGTTTATGGAAGGATAAAGGGGGGCAGATGAAATGCAAGCTTGGTTTTAGGTTTGTTCGGTGCTTTTGTATGCAAAAATAAATCCCACTTTGTATCAATTTCATTGATTTTAATATTAAATTTACATTAAAAATAAAAATAAAAATAAGTTAGAAATTTAGATTTTTTGACGAATTTGGATTGCAATGGATTTGAAATTATTGATGTGTTTGTTTGTAGGATCTGAAATGAAATTGGATTTCATAATTTATAGAAAAATTATAAATAATTATAAAAATAATTGAATTATATTTTTATTAATCAATTATTACAAAAATGTTTCCAACATTTATTTAAACTTTATTGTATACAATTCTACGAAATCCTATGAAATCATGAGCACTCCTTAAGGATTTCAAAATCTTATATTTCAAGGATTTCAATTAAATCCAAGTATTTCAAATCCGGACAATCCAACAAACCAATCATGGGATTGGAATGAATTTGAAATGCAAATCCCCCAAAATACATGTCATCCGTTCAGACCAAACGGGACCTGAGGGAAAACACTAAAAAGCTATAAATTTTTGAGAAACACTCTAATAATCATTTATTTGTATGGTATGTACATGTGTATACAAGTAAATAAGTAATTGAAAATATTTCCTAAAGGTGTACAAAAAACCGTCAAATTGTTCGACCCGCTAACAAACCACTAGATCGTAAATTAAGAGGGTTGGAGTTGAGTTGGCCTAACTCAACTCACCAATCTGCCGCTAATCTATGCTACTTTTATAATGCATTTGATCAAAAACTCTTAATCACCATTCGTAATGCATAATGCAGTGTCGTTTTATGCATATAAAACTCATAGTTTAATTTCAGATTTGAAACGAGGCTTGATAACTGTGTACATCATGAATGGAGAGATAACGGGGTTTCACTTTTTTGGTCCGACATTCTCACTGTGCTCCCAAAAAAATTTAAGCCATGTGTGAATCTGCGTTTTCCTAAAACCGAATGGTCGTTTAAGAGGTGCTGAAGTTTGAAATCTTATTTCACTTATGATTTAAAGAGGTTGTGCTGACATATGAAATATGAACCAATAAGACTGTTTGTGTTTTATAGACTGATAAACGTCTGAATTTGTTTAACTTGTCTATTTTACCCATAAAAAAAATATATTGTTGAATTTTTAAATAAAATTTATACAATTTTAAATATTTATTCAGCATCATTGCCAATTTTACATGTAAATTACATAATTAACATTCGTTTAAATAGGTATGCGCTACCTTAATGGTGAGCATGACAAAAACCAAAAATCTTACCAAATAAGATGCATAACGAGGACAAAAGATCTTACCCACTAAGTGATGTGGAAGGTTCTCAACAGTTATTTGGTTGGTTTTTCCGTTAAGTGTAGTAGGTTGAGTTTCGGTGAGAAGGGAACTATTGGTTAGAAGCGTAAGAAGAGATCTCCACCCTTAGATTAATTATAATTGAATGTTAACACTAATGAGATGCACCAATATGCACCAAATCAATTATCATATAGCAATTCATGGGTGGGCATGAGATTAAAAACAAGTAAGGATTCAAATATCTTCTTACGCTTCTCACCATAACTTTCTTCCCGCATGATCCTTCGCTTAAATATTCTATACATCAAGTTGTCCGTGTGGATTAATCTGTATGAATAGACTGAGAAAGTTATTGTTTAAGAGAGTTTTTTATAGATAAAATAAAGCTTGTTTTTTTAATTTGGAGGAGTAAGTTTGAAAAAAATTGACTTTTTGCACAAAACTCCCCCTGTAAGCTTACTGAATAAGTCACTTTATGTATTATTAAATCATTATCAGATAGTTATGTATATCTGACTGAATAAGCTTTGAGACTGATTAAGCTAGCTGAATAAGCCTCGAGTCTGATTAAGCTGTTAACAAATAGACCCATATATGGTAAACATTTACCCGGAAAAAAAATACTTGATGCAATTAATTTTGAATTTTTGATAGTCGAAAATATTACCTAAAACAGTTTCCTACCGGTAAAAATCAGCTTCTAAGAGGGTGTTTGGGATTACTTATCAACTTATTATAAGTAAGAAGAGTTTTAACTTTTTTAAAAAATCCCTTATTACTGGTTTGTCACCGGTATAATCTGTTTATCCAAACACTCAAAAATACTTATTACCGATATCTATACTATATTATAATGCATTTGGCTAAAACTCTTAAAAACTCTTAAACTCTTAAAAACTCTTAAACTCTTAAACCCGTTCATCCCTATCCGATTTCATCCCATAACTGAATTCGTGTAACTAACTGCAGATAAACACAATCAAATACAGGATAAACATCTTATTTTAAATATAAAAAATCTAAAATATAA
>NC_037544.1:37094198-37106007 GCF_001531365.2 Cynara cardunculus var. scolymus | reverse complement strand
AATATCGATATATTTTTGTCAAATTTTTATGATATCGTCAAACATATATTTTATTCAAAAATAAAAACATCATCGCTTTCTCAAAATCACATAAAGTCATAYTATAAYAYYRAYYGAGATAAAGAATAAAATGAAATATTAAAAACACGATGCATCTCGCTGCATTGCGCGAGTACGCTTCTAGTCAATCAAAATAAATCAATAAGTTGTTTTTATCAACAATCTCAAACACCCCTAAATCTAACATTTTTTTTTATTTTCAAAATCATATAGAAACTTCACAAACCATTTGATGGTGAAACGAGCATAAAATCACTTCGAGCAACACACACGCACCCAAGTCGCAACTCACGGAAGTCCAAAGGTTCTCTCTGTTGGGAAAGCAAAAGGTTCCGATCGGCGAGAGAAGCAAAGTCACCGGATCGGCTTTCTTCTCATCACTTCAGAATTTAGGTAATCTTCTTCTTCTTTGCTTTGTTCCTTATCTGACATATCAGCACTCTTATCTTTATCCCCTTTTCGATTTGCATTTTTGTGTGTGTGTGGGGTTTTTCGATTCGAATCCCTAGATCTTTGTATTTCTAAGAAATGTTAATTTTCTATTTACATACTATTACGATTCTTTGATGTATGAACTTCGTCAGTCTCTTGTTTTTGCCAACCGATTTTGTTGGCGGCTTCTTGTTTTCGTTTTAGGGTTTTGATTCTGGTCAATTTTCGATTGTATTTTGGGGCTAAATTGAACGGTATGAACATAGTCTCTAATTGATTTAGCTGCATATGTATAATGTGCTGTTATGCTTGTCTGAGTTTCGTTGATTTCACAATTGAAAACATAGCCAACTTTAGGGCCTGTTTGTTAGCAAGCAGCTGAATGAGCTTAACAGGACTCACAGCTTATTCGGTCAGCTTGTTTGGTAGTGGCTTAATGATATAGAACGAGGTTTATTCGGTAAGTTTCTAGGGGGAGCTTTATGCAAGAAGCTAAGTTTTTTCCCGAACATGTCCGTCCAAATTAGAAAACACGCTTCTTTCGTATATGAAAAAACCCTCCCAAACAAAAAGCATCCTCATCTATACAGATAGATTAATCGGCATAGACAACTTTATCCATTCAGGACTTAATGGAAAATCAACCAAACATCCCCTTAATCTTAAAATGTCGTCTTTGATTTTAGTATCTCAACTAGTGGTTTAGCATTTATTGATCAGATGTATGATCATTTTGAGCTGAAAATTTATATTAGTATGATCGTTATTCATATTTAGATCCTCAAATTACTGATAAGAGTTGATTATAGATAGAATGGCATCGAAACTGAAGCTATTGCAATCAAAGGCGTCCCAAGCTTCATCTTTCCTGTCAAAACATGGAACCACTTATTACAAGCAAGTGATGGAGCAGAACAAACAATATATTCAGGAGCCGGCTACTGTTGAGAAATGCAATGAGTTATCCAAACAGTTGTTCTACACTCGTCTTGCAAGGTTAACTATTTGATCTTTTTTCGTGATATAACGACCGTTCTTTCACTTGGAATTCACGTGGCTTTTGTTAGTATGCATTAGTGTTTACTTTCTGGTTGGTTTTATGATAGTTGTGATGTCTTATTATCCTGTCACTAGGTTTCCAAGAAGTTCTATCTTGAATATCCCATGAAAAACCTGTGAAAATATGTGGAACCCCATTAGATTAATCTTTAAAGAGCCCTTGAGGAGAGGTTAGAGCAGTGTGTCGAGTCCCTAGAGTCAAGGTTTTAAAGTATAAAACGTGAGGCGAGGTGTAAGTCTCGAGGCAGAAAATAAAAATAGATAAAATAATATTATATATGTAATACTTAGCCGATAATAATATTTAGAATCATAATGTTGCTAATAAAGTCTTTAAATACTTTAATTTAGGTAAATAATTGTTAAAGAATTTAATAAAAACAAATTAGAGAAACATTAAAAGCCTCCCACATAAAGAGAAACAATAAAAGTGACACAGATGTCAAGAGAAGAAGAAAAGTCACTCCTGCTATGTGAAATCGTAGAATCCCTTATGCACCTCCCAAGTCGCATCGCTAGTATGCAGTCTTACTGTATAAAAAGGAAAAATCACACATAGCAGTAACTTTTCTTCTTCAACGTCCATGCACAAGGAAAAGCAAAGAGCAGAGGTTTCACTTTAATGTGTCATCAATCCATAAGTATATTTTCTTTGATTTGGCATAATTTTTAACCCTAAAGTCTTAGTACCGCCTCAGCCTCCCCCACTGCCTCAGACCCATCTCAGTAGTTTGAGGTGTACGACCCAACCAACCTAGCAGAGGCGCTGCCTGAAGAACGTTTTTTGACCGCCTCGATCATTTTTAGCAACCATGCTTGGAGTTTTAGACCTTAGCTCTGTTACTATGTAATAATATGTGGAATCCCATTAGATTACTCTCTAAAAGAGCCCTCGAGGAGAGAGGGGAGGTTTTAACATATATGGAGTAGAAACGCTCAAAGTATAGCCGATATGAGACTAACAAAATCAAAGCCAAATGAGCCCATTATATCCTACCCTGGGTGTTGTCTAAGCAGGGATGTAGGCATGCATGTCCTCTACCCCAAGGAGCCGATCTCAAAATACCATGTTGACATCTGTTATCCACCCTAATAGTTTTGTACTTATCATTATATTCCAATGGCACAACACATGTGAAAGTATATGTGAGTGCTCACAATCGTTTTCCTTTAAAGTTATTATATAATTCTATGAAACATATGGTGCTTATTTTTCACACCCTGAAGATGAGGTTTTTGGTTCACTATTCTTCTTTCTAGTGGGAGTGTGGGATAAGTAACCAGAGTGGGGTACTTTAAGTGGAGGAATGATGAGAATTGCATGTCACTTTTTCACAAGCCAGGGTCTTCAGTGAAACAACTGCCTTACTCCTTTGGGTAGAGGTCAGGTTTGTATACATCCCAATATCCCATCCTCTCCCAACCCCACCTTCTGGTGGGATATTCTGGGCTCGTTTGGTTTGTGTGAATATGGATGACATTCTAATGATGGAATTAAGCTATGTTCTGTCAAGAGTATGTTTTTGTTTCTCTAGATTTCCTTCAAATTCTGGCCTAAGAGTTGCATTTGTGCCTCTTTATGTCAAATGAACATGTGACCAGCCACTTAGCCATCTCTTGGCTGATACCATAAATCATTACATTTATTTGCATATAGATACAAGAATATCATATAAATTCGCAAAACATTATGATAAGTTAAACGGCAAAATATAATCCTCACCATTGGCTGTAAAAGCAACTAAAGCCAACTTAAACAGCAAAACATAATGTGGGGAGTAATCAAATGAGAACCCCATATATTGTGAGAACCGCAAGAACTTTTACCTTAAGGTATTATTTCACATGAATTTTTTCTCTAAGGCTAGTATTTAATGTATTGATTAACATATATTTGTTTGACAATGTGTTTGTTTCATAAGTATTCGGTTCACAATGTGAAACTCTTTTACGTGCATCTTTTGTTTCACAAACATGCCAAAAACTTTCACATCGTGAAACAAATATATGTTAATTAATACTCTAAATCATAGCCTTAGATGGAAAAGCATCATATGAAATAGCACAGCTGCACATGATGCACTAGTTATCAGAGTTCTCACAGTTTTGTGGGTTTTCAAATAATTAGCCCCCAACATAATGGTAATCATGTTTTAGTTCTCTTTAGTTCTCACATTAGTGTTCTTCTTGCATCTATCCTTTCTGCTGTTATCGTTTATTATTCATTGCCCTTGTAGCCTGCATGTACATACCCTATTTATAGCGATTTTTCTAAAGCGTGTTTACAAAATTCTAGCAACTTTCAAGAAAAAGAACTTTTCAAAACTTTTTAGAAAGCCGGGCGTCACCACAGAAACAGCCTCCCGACCCTCTGGGTAGAGAGGTTTACGTACATCATATCCTTCTTAGACCCTGCTAAAAACCAAACCAAACCAAACAGACACGGTAAACCCCACACACATCATATCCTTCTTAGACCCTGCTAAAAACCAAACCAAACCAAACAGACACGGTAAACCCCACACACATCATATCCTTCTTAGACCCTGCTAAAAACCAAACCAAACCAAACAGACACGGTAAACCCCACACAGAGATCGGGTGCGGAGGGTAAGATGTATCCAGACCTTACTAGAGGTGGTAGGATATGAATGTATGTTGGGACACGGTAGTGTATTATGGTCCATTTTTCCTCAAACTCTTGCACAAGCCCTGGGTCTTCATAGAAACAACCGCTCTACTCTTTGAGGTAGAGGTCATGTTTGCCTCTCCCCCTCACCCGCCGGGGGAGGGGGAGCTATTTTGACTGGAATTTACTGGGTTCATTCAGTTTGATCGTTTGGTGCCAAATGTTTGAAAGTACTAGACCACGTACCAACATTATCACTTGTCTAATTCAGCTGTGGCTGTGCAGTTTTTGTTAAGCTTATAATATATGTATATAGGGTCAGGTTTAGAGGAAAATTGCAAAAAAAATGAAAAACTGAGGAACATCCTGGTAACCGTTCATCTGGACAACATGCACATGTGCATACAAGTAATTTGTAAGCAAATTGTCCGGTATGCACATGTGTATAAAAACCAAGAAACAACTTCAATTACTTATATGCACATATGCATATCGTCCAGATGAATGGTTTACCAGAGTATTCCTCAAAATTTCATTTTTGGGGGTTTTCCCGTGAACCTCCCTCACTCTGTGTATAAAAGGGGTAAAATTCACACACTCCTCACATTTGGTGAGGTTTGAAACCTTGATCTCCAAGGAGACTGGGATCTATTGGTAACTCGGATGCCGCTAGGCCAAGTGACCCTTTGCCATGGTTGTTTCAGTCTTCCTAGACGTAACGAGGCATTTTGGAAGGAACTCGATCACGTGAAGAATTTATGGAAGAATAAGCAAGATATGCACGTTGAGCAGGCTGGGATTGCAGCTTTGTTTGGGCTTGAATGCTTTGCGTGGTTTTGTGCCGGTGAGATCGTTGGAAGGGGGTTCACGTTCACCGGTTACTATGTCTGACTTTGCAACCGTTTTGGTTCATAACGTTTGTTTCCCGAAGAGAAAACCGCAAGGCCTTTTTTCCGTTACGCGATTTAAGACCGCGAAATCCTATAATACCGACATGTTCTTTTTTTGGAAATTTTTGAAGCTGAGAAAATCAGTTGCTAAGTTGCATCAATAATCTGCATATTTGGTACTCCTCCTGATTTACATACTTTGTGTAATGACTTGTTAGTTTTAAAAAGCTTTTGATTGTTTTTTGGTTTGTTCATTAGTTCCAAAAGGTTCCAAAGGTTTGTATATGTTGGGTTTGGTATGCAGAACAAAATAAAAACTTGATGTCACATGCAAGGTTCTAAAAGACGGAATCAGGCCTCGAGGCGTTTTCGCTCAATGAGGTAAGGCATAAGCCTCGAGGCGAATATATATATATACCAAAATATGTATATATACACATTTATAGGGGGCTGAACCCATGTAATTGTGATAACCTTGAGAACTAGTATATTATCTGCTATTTCATATTATCTTTTTCATCTATATTCTATAGCTAGAAAATAATGTAGTGATTAACATATATATGTTTCATATTGTGATTGCTTCATATGTACATGTGAACCTTTTTGGCGTGTTTGTTATACAAAAAATACACGTAAATAAGTTTCACATTGTTAACTGAATACATATGAAAGAAACACGTTGTGAAATAAATATATGTTAAATCAATACATTAAATACTGTACTTAGATGGAAAAAAAAATCATGTGAAACATAATCTTTCAAATTTTGGAGTTCTCAAATGATTAAATCTGTACGTTTATGTACGACACTAAATTACTGAAGGTGTTGGTTTGGTGGTTTTTGATAAAGGAATGAGTGAAATCGTGGTCACCGAACCAAGGCGTAAGCCTTGTACAGGGTCCAAGAGGCGTCACCTCATGTGCGGTTTTGGCCCATCTCGCTTTTAGGTGTACACCTTAAACGATTTTTATAACCATAGTCACATGTTTGGTGTGATGATTAGATTAGAACAAGACAGAAGTGAGTGGGAGAAAAATGCATTTTTCTGTCATACGAAAATACGTGGAACAAAAAGAGGGAGATGGGATAAAATTAGTAATTATCATACTATTCATGTCAAATTAAAACCCTAAAATTTTTCATAGTTCTTTTACCCTCCTATCTCTCGCCTGTCTAGTTTTGTCCAATCCTATTTGGTTCTATCTGCATACCAAACGTACTCTTAATAACAAAATCGGACTTGCGTGAACTGATTTTTGGTTGAAAACCAAACCATGAACTGAGTACCGACATTTTTTTTAAATATCTGAAAAATATATATGTAGAGAGGTGTCGAGAAAAGACGGATTTAGTTTGGCTTTTAGAAAAGTCTAGAATTGAGGATTGGTTTTCTATAAAATAAGCCAAACCAAATATTGTCGGTCCTAGATCTGTCACTCGTGGAAACAACTGTTTTATCTCTAGGATAGAAAATACGCCTGTATTATGTTTTGTTTTCTAGTAAGATATATTAGATTCGTTCGGTTTAATTTTTAGATTGTTTCTGGACTAGATAGTAAAAAAAAAGATCATATTGAGAAAAAGTTTTTTTTAATTAAAATTAAATATATTATATGTATTTCATGACTTCAAATAAAATTTGAGCAAAATGCATCAATTTCTATTGAAGTTTATTTAAGTTATTATTTGTTGTAATAATTAATTTTTCCCCTTGTTTTTTTTGCTTATTTTATATCCATTCATATTTTTTTGATTTTCATGTAATATTTTCATGTAAATAAGAATTACAAGTTAATTAATGGGTTTTTGGCCTTTTAGAAAGTCAGCAGTTTAAACCTTACTAAATGTGAGGATGGTGTATGAGTTTATTTGTTGTATTTGTCGTATATAAATATTATATATTTCAAAAAAAGAAAAAAAATACAATTTACAAATATATTAAGGGGGTATTTGGTTTGATAAAATGGTTTTGAAAAATTTGAATTTTATAGAAGGATTTAGAATTGGAAAATTTGGACTTTGAATGATTTGGAATCTTCGGTGTGTATGATTTGTAGAATCTAAAATAGAATTGAATTCCATTATATATAAGTAATTTATAAAAAAAATATTGTATTACCTTCTTATTAATTAATTATTACAAAACAAATATTTTAAAATATTATTATTATAAATCTTACGAAATCATTTTCTTATAAAGAATATATCAAAAAAGATGTTTTATAAAATATTAATCAATATAATATATGTTAAAATCCAGAGAAATTAATTAAAATCGTCTATTTTGACTTGTGATTTCATTTCTTAATCATTTCTCTACTAAAAACACCAAAATGTTACTACGTCTTCAAGTGGCACCTCTGCAATATACAGAAGGGTCAACGTATAAAAAAAAAGTTTTTGAACCAGGTCCCCAATCAAATCTGTAAATTAGATATAGGTCATGGCACCTCCGACAAGGTGTTGAAACTAATTACAGATCTGTTTCAGAAACTTTTTTTTACACTTTGATCCCTCCTAAATCGATAAAATATAACTTATGGACTTAATAATATTTTAAAAATATTATGAACAAAATACATAAAAAATAAACCATTATCTGAAAAGTTATTTTAATTAATTTTCTTAAAATTCATCGTATTTAAAATTACTTATATATTAAGTTAAATTAAAAAAATGGTAATAATTGAGTAGGTGGGCCCACACGTATCGTGTTCTCAACCCCGGGGCCCACAACCACGAGTCAATTCCGGGTTGGTCAACTCAACAAACATCTACCACGAAACCACACCCTGTTTGCAACTAAATTAACACCTCATTTGGTTTACCTCTCTCTTTTCCTTTAAATTTATAAATTATAAATTTTTATATTATTATTATTATCATAAATTATTTTATTTGATATTTTTGTCAAAGTTGATCGACTTTTTTTCTATTTAAATATAACACTTAATATATTGATTAAGACTTAGGATCATATGAGACCAAGATTTTTTCGTAAGATCCGTAAGATCAATTCTCAATCCTTGGATTAGATCTACAATCTCAACATTCATAATTACAAAATTGCTACAAGACTTCTCAATAATTACAAAATTACCATCGTGCAATTTTAGACTATTAGATCATTAGTTTATAAAGTTGATCAATGAACATAAACTGGTCTCACGGGTCTCACAAAAATCCATTGGTCTCACGTGAACCCAACCCTATTGATTAATATATATCTTTATCATATAATGTGTCTGTTTCATACGTATTTGATTTATAATATAAATTTTTTACGTGTATTTTTTTCTTCAAAAACACGTCAAAAAGGTTCACGTTGTGAAGAGAGTACATGTGAAACAAATATATGTTAATCACTACATTAAATTCCAACCATAAATAAAAAAAATCATATGAAATAACATATGATGCAGAAATCTCACAATTTAAAATGTTCTCAAAAGAACGTTCTTATATATAAAATAAAATCAAATATTTATATGAAGTTTTTAAAATATATTAGAATTTTAATTACAACTTATTACCACCTACGTATAAATTATTAAATTTAATGTTTAAACTCTGTAAAACTAATTGAGAACCAACCAAGAGATTTGCTCAATATAACCCCTTTCTTCGTGCATTGTTTTAAGTAACACCTTTCGGGGCCTTCGCCTCGAGCATGCCCTTTGGCTAGGGATGGTGATATGCCCTGACCCGATGGGGAACCCGGCTTACCCGGCTCACCCGACTCAAACAGGGACGGGGATTCCCGCTAAAACAAGTCTCATGGTAAGGGATCCCCGGTAGACTCAAACTGGGGTTGGATCCGAGGTCGGGGATCCCCAGTAGATTCAAACTAATGGATATTATTCATAGGGTTTGATCGGAATTTGATGGGGGACGAGATGTTAACCCCGTACTCATCAGGGACCAGGGCCTAGGCCTGGGATTACAAAACCCGCCCCGCTGCCATGCCTACATTTGGCCCTTCAGCTATGGGTGTTGCTTCAGCTATGGATAACCAATTTCCTTATCTAAATTCACTTTTTAACTGCTTCTGAAATCGAATTCCTGTTTTAACGAGAGTTTACGCAAATGCATTTCACATTTCCATAAACTCGATTTTCAGATTAGTTTTTTTTTTAACCCAAATTTGCATGAGGATCTTTTAATGAGAAAGTAGGTGTTACGCAAAATGCGTAAGACATTTGTGTAAACTCTTACAAAAGTGGCTAAAAAGTGAATTTGGTTGAAAAGATTGAGTATTTCAATCAATTCCCCCAAAAATCAATCTGGGTTTGAATCATGTTATTTACACATGCACTTCTACTCTTCTAGTCATTACCAGATATAGTTAGGGACCGTTTACCCTAGTGCTTACCCGGTAAATGCTTAACAATAAAATTCAACGTTATTAGTTACATGATCGAGTATATTCAAATATATCAAAACGGTAATGTATGAAACAATTTACTCTGTTAACGTTAATCGGATAAAAGTCATAACGCTCACTTACTGATTAAGACTCTCGATCTTTGTTATCACTCTTACCAGATAAAATTCTTGATAATTGACATATTAACCCGATAAGGTAAATGATCCACTAAACATTTAGCAAAGGACCTTGGTCTAGACCTATTTATATTATATTATAAAGCATTTGACAAAAACTCTTAAAAACCATTTTTATGCATAAAATATTGTTTATTGATGCATGTCACTTAAAATTCAAGATTACAAGTAAATTGTGCGTAAGTACAACTTATTAAAACTTTATTTTTGAATTTATGTAATTAACAATATATAAACATAATCAAATAAAGAATAAACATCTCATTTTGAATATAAAAAAATCTAATAACAAAATACTTAATTATTATCTTTATAAAAAATTACATTATTAGATGATAAATAAATTACTTCGTTATTAAACCTGAACTAAATTATAAACAAAATATTGAATTAATGGAATTACACAAAAAATAAGAACTTTAAATAGTAAATTTGATACTAATATCGATATATATATTTTTTTCAAAATTTTATAATATCTTTAAATATATATTTTATTCAAAAATAAAAACATTATCATTTTTTGAAAACTATAAAAAAAAACCGTATTACATTAACAAAAATAAATAATAAAATAAAACATTAAAATAAAAATATATAACACTGTATTATACGAATATCCTTCTAATCTATACTATATTATAAAGCATTTGGCTAAAACTCTTAAAAACTCTTAAAACTCTTAAACTCTTAAAAACTCTTAAAACTCTTAAACTCTTAAAAACTCTTAAACCCGTTCATCCATATCCGATTTCATCCCATATCTGAATTCGTGTAACTAACTGCAGATAAACACAATCAAATACAGGATAAACATCTCATTTTAAATATAAAAAATCTAAAATATAATTAGGATAATCATTGAGTTCTAACAAAATACTTAATTATTATCTTTATAAAATGTTATATTATTAAACCAAAAATAAATTATTTCATTATTAAACTTAAATTAAATTATAATAAAAAAATTGAATTAAAGAAATTACATAAAAAATGAAAACTTTTAAATAGTTGATTTGACATTAACATTGATATATATATATTTTTAAATTTTTATGATATCTTCAAATTTATATTTTATTCAAAAAAAAATCATTATTGTTTTTTTTAAAAACACATAATCTATACTATATTATAGAACATTTGATAAAAACTCTTAAAAACAATTTTTTATGCACGAAGTATTGTTTATTGATGCATATTAAAACATTTGACAAAAACTCTTAAAAATAATTTTTTATGCACGAACTATTGTTTATTGATGCATATTAAAACATTTAACAAAAATTCTTAAAAACAATTTTTTATGCACGAAGTATTGTTTATTGATGCATATTACTTAAAATTTAAGATTACAAGTAATTTATGTATAAATATAACTTATTAAAACTCCATACTTGAATTCGTCTAACTAACTGCAGATAAACATAATCAAATATGTTGGACCGGTAACTGCACTAGGGAGCCGCCCACGTGATATTGTCCGCTCTGGGCTGCCCCGGGGTTTCCCCGCACGGCAACAACCCCTCACGATTTTGTTTTCTAAAACGCGTCACTGGTAGGAGAAGACTCCCACTTCCTTATAAGGAAGAGAAGACTCCCTAGCCTCACCAATGTGGGATGCTCCTGCATTGCTACAGGAGCGGTGGGTTTAAGGACGAGGATTTGACCTGCCGAGGGAACACCGAGTCTGCTGACCCAACAAAATATTGAATAAATATCTCATTTTAAATATAAAAAATCTGAAATATAATTATGATAATCATTAATAACTAACAGAATTTAATTAAAGAAATTACACCAAAATACAAGAACTTTTAAAAATATTAATTTAATACTGATATTGATATTTTTTTTTTCAAAATTTTATGATATTTTTAAATTTATATTTTATTCAAAAATAAAAATATTACAACTTTCTCAAAATCACATAAAATCAATGTTTACTTAAAATTCAATATTACAAGTAAATTATGCAAAAGTACAACTTATCAAAGCTCGATTTTTGAATTCGTATAACTAATTGCGGATAAATATAATCAAATAAATTAAGAATAAACATTTTATTTTAAAATATAAAAAATCTAAAACATAATTAGGATAATTATCAGTTCTAACAAAATAATTAATTATTATCTTTATAAGAAAATTATATTATTAAACCAAATATAA
>NC_037544.1:37066952-37093468 GCF_001531365.2 Cynara cardunculus var. scolymus | reverse complement strand
TCACATAAAGCCATATTATAACATCTACTGAGATAAAAAATAAAATGAAATATTAAAATCATGATGTATCTCGCTGCATTGCGCGAGTACCTTTCTAGTTTTTTATAAATATATTTGATTTAATTATTAAAATATATCCCATAAGTTTTTTATTTATTGATTTTTTTTAATACAGTTTCCAGAAGTCCACCACCAATTACCAAACGCGTCGTCGGCCCTCAGGATTGAGGTTTAATAGTTTGACTTTTTTTTCTTTGTCAAAACACCAATTTCAATCTTCAATTCCATATTTATGATTCTTTTCTTCAATTGATTCTACATTCATCATACGTTTTCGATTTCGTTACGACTTGCGTAAATAAAACCCTAATTTTGTTGACTATACTTGTACATCATCAATCCAACAGTGAATTCCACAAAGAATTAGCGACAAGATTTTCAATTTTTACAATGCTTAACAAGAGATTCAAGATCGCTAAATGGTAAGATCATAGTTAGTTTATGAAAATTTCTCTGTGTTTCTAGTTATGGGTGTGGATGTTGACTTTGATTTGATTGTTTTTTTGATTGATTGATTGATTGATTGATTGATGCAGCAAGACGTCGTTGAAACTAGCGACGTCTCGGATTAAGTTAATGAAGAATAAGAAGGGAATACAGATTAATCAAATGAAGAAGGAGCTAGCTCAACTGTTGGAGTCAGGACAAGATCGGACTGCCAGAATTCGAGTACGAATTTTGATTTATCTGACTTGCAATTTATATTTTGATTTGCTAGATAAATGGGGATCTGTGCATTCAAAATTACTGTTTTTGATGATGCGTAGGATCTTATACTTGTAGAAACTAGAATCTTAATCATGTGGTTGCTGGTGGAGAATTTTCAAAATTTAGTTGCATCTTCTTTTGTAAGTTGTACCTATTTCAATTGGATCAGATCATGGATGTAGTTTGTTGTAATCCACAAGCTACCGTATGCGATATCAGCAGCACAGTTTATAAACTGTGGGTTTGAGTTGAAACTTTTTACATCTTTACTCATAGTTGAGGAGATTGTGGTGAAGGATAGGAAGTTAGACTGCTTGCAGGGCCATAGTTGGTCTGCTGTTCATCTGCATTAGAGGGGGTCTATGTGATGGTGGTCTGCTCTGCAGTTCTATTTCTGGGACTCTATTGGCATTTGAAAGCTATTGGGACATGAATATTTATAGATCTCAGATTCAAGGTCTACATTGTTTTAAAATTCATAGTTAGAGTATCTCAACTTCAATGATACGATTAAGAAATCCATCGTCATCTATGTGCACAAAAGTGCATAATCTTGATATTTGGCTAGTTCATTACTCTTTAGCCTCACCTCACATAAACACACAAGTGCAAATACACACACACACATTCATTGGTGATATTTACTTCATCATTGAACTAAATATATGCAATTCCGTGTAGAAACTTGCAGAGGTCCACTTGAGATGTGATTGTTGTTGTTGACTGAGGACACAAACTAAGGCGACAAGGGATCCTATCACCCAAGGGCAAGAGTTGATTGTGCAAACAAAATGATGTGCAATATTGTTGCAAATATTGCATTTAAGACACCCATTTACGTAATCTTCACAACAACAAAAAAATCATCTTATGTTTCCCATATCAACTTGGTATTGAACTTGGAAGTAATGACCTTTAAGTTTGTTCTATACAAGTTATCACTTTGCCCACTTATATTATTACTTCTTTCTATGCTCCAAGTTGTCGGATGATATGAATATCTTTTCCATGACCTTGTTTGGTACTATGATGGAGTTTCATTTTCCTTCTTCTTAATTTATTAATATTGCATCAGGTTGAACATGTAATCAGGGAAGAGAAGATGGTGGCGGCATATGATTTGGTTGAGATATATTGTGAACTTATCGTGGCACGCCTGCCTATTATTGAATCACAGAAGTAAGCTAGCTTAACTACTTGCAAATGATGCTATTTTTGCTTCATCAATCTAGTTATATATGTCTTCTCTGATATCCAGCTACACTTTATAAAGAAAAATGCCATCAAATTTCTAGTTTAATAAATCTGGTCAAAACACATATGCATTGATGCTAAGTTTCTTATAAAGTGTAATAATTGCTAGCATGAGTTTGTGTTGAATAAACTTTTGATAAAATTTGTGGTAGGACATGCCCCATTGACCTGAAGGAAGCAATCACAAGCGTAATATTTTCAGCTCCTAGATGTTCAGACATACCGGAGCTTCTAGATGTACGAAAACAATTTACAGCAAAATATGGAAAAGAGTTCGTTTCTGCAGCTATTGAGTTGCGTCCTGATTGTGGTGTAAGCCGCATGGTATGTTATTTGAAAGGTTCTAGCAATACAGCTGAATTTAATTTCCCCATAAAACAACATAATATTCATCGTATTATTGCAACGTTCCTATTTTCAGTTGGTTGAGAAGTTATCTGCAATTGCACCTGACGTGCAGACGAAAATGAAAGTGTTAACTGCTGTAGCAAAAGAACACAATATCAATTGGGATCCAACTTCATTTGAAGAGAAAGAATCGAAGCCTCCCGATGACTTGTTGGTGAGATAAATTTGTTTTCTAATTATCTTTTTTATTTCCAATCTATTGGATTGAAAGTAAGCTTGAGAAACCATAGAAACATGAATCTTTTATCTAGACTGATTATGGTAATTTGAGCAGAATGGACCCGCGAACTTTGAGAAGATAAGCACGATAAATGTCGATCCTCCTAAGATCCAAACTCCAAATGTCCAAAATGTGCCCATCCATGAAGAAAACCCGAATGCACCTTTTAACTTCTCTGAGCAGAATAGAAGATACACGCTAGATACTCAGAAGTCATCTGCTTCTACTACTCGTGAGGATATGAGATCTTCAGGTATAGCAATTCATCGTAAAGTAAATATCTATCAACTAAATTCTTTTTATGGTCATAATGTTATTGTGCATATTTTCTTGTACTTGCTTCTGTTTGTATATTTTCTTTGCTTGTGTGTTAAATATTTTTGGTTGCTTACCTCTAACTTGTATTAAAATTCACACCGCTTTTCTTGTTTTCAAGTTCTTTTTCGATTGTTCCTTTTCTCCACACTATGCACAAGTCAGGGGCCTTCACAGAAGCAATCGCTCTACTCTTCGGGGTGGAGGTCAAGTCTGCATGCATCTCACCCCCTCCCTGGACCCCACCTTCAGGTGGGATATACCGGGCTTCTTTTGTTTGGTTTGATTTCTAATGTTATTGTTCATAGGATTAACTGCTGTTATTTCATTTTCTGATCAGGAATGACATCTGAGACGATGAACATGAGGCAATCGTTCAATAGGAATCACTATGATTCTTCATCCGGTAGGGAGAATTGGAATATGGAATTTAAAGATGCTACTTCTGCAGCACAGGCAGCAGCCGAGTCTGCAGAACGTGCTAGTATGGCTGCTAGAGCCGCTGCACACCTCTCAAGCCAGGGGAAGATTACTCGACAGTATTCAACTGAATCATACGACTCACATATTAGACACGAAAGGACTCAAGTTTCTTCTACTTCAGAATTTCCCGATCAACATCACTTCAAAGACTCATATAATCGCTCTTTCAACGATAGAAACCCCAAGTTACAAACTCAAGAGATGAGCCCAAAAGCTACCGAAAGATTCAGCAGACCCACATCATTAAGATCGAGAAATGATTCAGTTAAGGGTAGTTTGGTAAATAACTTCCACCAGCCAGATGGGTACTTTGAAAATTCCTTAAATGAAGACCAGGGTCCTTCCTCTCCCGAAATGAGTAGAAAGAAAGAATCTAAAGCTGGGTTTATGAGTGGTGACAATGGAGGTTTCAAATCTGCAAATGTTGATCATTTCACAGAAAAAGTTATCAGAAAGCAACCGAGTATTACTTCATCTCGTTCTCATTCTAGCGCCGTCAGTGACGATCTTGACGTGTTGACTTCTGACCAGAAAAGAGTTGGCAAAAAAACCGTTGTTGACCAAGGAAACCTTTTTAGAGAAAGTAAAAAGACAAGCTCGTATGGTGATGGTCGTAAAGATGATGAAACCTACTCTGATGATGATGATGATGATGATGATGGTGGCCCTAGATTCGATACAGGATTTGAGTACAACGTAGGGGAGGTGAAGTCAAAGTTCTCATCATCGGAAAATACCCACTTTTGGAACCCGAGAAGGAACACAACCGACGTAATGGATTCAGCGAAATCCGTGGATCCTTCAGTGAATTTTGATCTTTCAGATGGTCCAGATTCTGAAAGTGAAATGGCAAAGAAGTTCACTTCTCCTCCTAAACAAGGTCATAAGAAACCTCCAATTGAGCTGTATGATTTGATCGAAAGTGGTTCATCCGTTTCTAAAGCTGAGGATGACGATAAAAGCCTGCAGTCTCGACATTCTTCAAGAATTTCCCGCAGACAAGACTCGAAGAAGAAGAATCAAGAATCACAATTGGTGGAAGATAACAGCTTTCTAAACCAATCTGATGATTTAGATACCGGAAACGGGTTAAAGTTTGGAACTTTAACAGGTGGCCTTCGAAACAAAGGCGGTCTTAAGTTACCACCCTACACGAAAACCGCAACCACTCCATCATCACCTTCATCCAACAAGTTGGTCAAAGAAATCCCGATGAAAACGGACCAGAATTCTTTCAATTCAAGAACAAGCAGATCAGAAAACAAAAAACCGAAGGTTTACATCTCAAGTTATGAATCGGATTCAGATGATTACAGTGACAAATTCCCAGTTCAATCTTCTAAAACCCGATCACAATTCACACCCCCTGATGCATTCTTCAATGATGATTCCGAAGAAGCTGCTCCACCAGTTCCAAAACTGACATCCAGCAGTAAAATTCATTTGGGTTCGGCCCTATCTCGGAGGACAAAGGGCTACGTTGAGCCTGTGGCCAGAACAGTAATTTCCAGCTCCACTGAATCTTACGCTGAGAACTCAAAGAAAGATCCTGATCGAACTCCAAAATTATCAGAAAAAAGTAGCAATGAATCAGAACGAAAATCCAGCAGGCTTTCTTACAGAAACAAACAAGAAACTTTCAAAAAGATTCCAGAGCCGAAGATTTCTGAACCACCACCGAATCCTCCCAGAAAGATCGCGGAATCGGGTAAAACCGAAGCGTCCAAATCATCGAATCCAGGTTGTGAAACTTCAGTCGAGGCCACCAATAATGTTAAGAAACCAAGCCATGTTCATCCGAAGCTTCCTGAATACGACTCTCTAGCGGCTCGTATCCAGGCTCTGCGAATGGATCATCAATGAATAAGTAAGTATCTACAGTTTCATTCATATATGCACATAATTGGATAAATTTTATTCACATATGAATGAACCCCTTGTTGGTACAAGTATTCTATGATATATAGATACAGTCTCTCATTACATATTTGATTAGTTTGTTTATTTTTGGAATAGGAGATGAGCATTTTTGCATATACAACTTCATTAAGAAAGATTGTGGTAAACTTCATTTGATGTCCATAGTTTGATCATGTGAACGGAAACAGTCTTTCTATCCCTTGGAACAGAAGAAAAGTTTGTGTACATCTTTTCCTCTCTAAACTCTACACATCTTTTGTTTTGGTAACTGCGGGTATCCGAGTCAGCTTACTTGCATCGACCACGGATGACCTGGAGTCACATGAGCCTCCATGGCGCATAAGGGCTTTAGCAGTGTCTGGATTCGGACCCACGTGGTTCTCTATACCCTATGTGGGATTTACTAAGTTTGTTATGTTTCGTTTAGTTTATGCTCATGAAATGAAATGGTCTCTCATTGGAACAGATGAAAGATCTATGTACATCTTATTGTGGTATATACTGGGTTTGTTTGGTTTGGTTTAGTTTAAACAGATGAAGTTAAAAAGACGTGGATCCTGATATTTATTCGTTTCATTGAGGTTTTTTTTGTTGTTTGTTTATAATCCTGAGCTGAGGACCTAAACCAAACATTTTTGCATACCAAAAGGATTTTTTTTGCAATAAAATTTTTGTAGGGACCTAATCGAAGAAAAGCAACAAACTGTAGGGACCAAAATTGCAATTTACTCTTTTAATTTTAAGAACCGATGTATTATGTGTTATTTTACATGTTCTTTTTCCATTTACGACTTGGATTTAGTGTGATGATTAATACATGTTTATTCTATAAAGTGAATGTTTTTGTAGGTGTTGAGACAAAAATACAACTTTTAGTTTCACATTATAAACTGAATACATATCAAATAAATATATTTTAATCAATTTATAAAATTCTAGTTTTGGATGGAAAAAATTCGTGTAAAAATACCTTAAGATAGTTTATACTATTATTACAATACTAGAATGGTGATCACATAATATAACGAAATCCATCTCAATTTTAATGTTTCGTGTTATTTTATTTATCTCTGTCGATATAATACAGTTTTTAGTGGTTTTGAGAAAACGATAATGTTTTTGTTTTTAAGGAAAATATAAATTTAAAAATATCATAAAAATTTGAAAAAAATATATATTGATATTAGTATCAAATTTACTATTTTAAGTTTTTGTTTTTTTTTTGTGTGTAAATTCTTTAATTCAGTATTTTATTTATACCTTAATTTAGATTTAATAACAAATTTATCATTTAATAATATAATTTTTATATAGATAATAATTAAGTATTTTGTTATAACTAATGATTATCTTAATTATATTTTGGATGTTTTATATTCAAAATGAGATATCTATCTCGTATTTGATTATGTTTATATATAATTAGTTATACAGATTCAAAAAGAAGTTTTAATGAGTTGTATTTACGCACAATTTACTTGTGATCTTGAATTTTAAGTAATATGCATCAATAAATAGTACTTTATATACTTGTGATCTTGAATTTTAACTTAATATCCAAACGTCTAAACGAATCAGACTTCAGAGGTATTATGAGATAATTTTAAAAAAACAAATAGAACCTTAATAATTCTGGACATTTTTATAGATTATTAATTCAGTTTAGTTTCATCTATAATACATACTAAAAAGCATTATTTTAATGTTTATAAAAATCATATGAAAAACTAAAATTAATTTTTTTTTCCTAAAAAGATTTTTTTTTTCATTTACAAAGTTATAATGCGAAGTAGGAGTTGTTTCCTTCATTTATCGGGTAAGACTTCCGGTCATTATTATGTCTTTTATTAGGTAAAATTCATGATCTTTGTCATGCTCAATCAATAAGATATGTAATATCAGTAAGCGTTTAGTAAACAACTGCTACGTATATTTTATTTTGATACAATTTGTTTTTAAAATAAACAAAAAGAATAACCACCATACAAAAATGTCTAAAATGTTTAAGAGTTTTTAACTGATTTTTACATACTTACAGATAAAAATGATTATAACTTTTTGTTCAGTAATTCACTAATTTGTAATAAATATATTTTATAAAAAATGCCAAAAACAATAATGACAACTTGTAGGCAGTTTATTTTCAACATATACTTGTAAAATCTCAAATTTCAGCACCTCTTAAAAATAAACAAGATATTAGTCGAAAAATATATAACAAATTATGAATTTTAAGTGATAGTGTACAAATATTTAAATTTAAGGGGATAATAGTTAAAGTTAGTTAAAGATGAGGGGGTGTAAAAGTAAAATTATTCAGTATAAATATTTCCATCCATTCATTTTCCGGCACACGTATCTCGTGGCTCCATGGACAAGCTTCCTCAAGCTTTAATACTCGAAATCCTGAGTCGACTCAATGACTCGGCCGACGTAGCTCGCTGCCGACTCGCTTGGAAAACTTTCGATGCTCTTTCTTCAGACCTTCGATCAATCAATCTTCAATGCTCACTGGAAAGGTACATCAGATCAAGGTCTAGGGCTTCGGATTCTTCAAGTTCTGCCCAAATTACAATTCCTTTCAAGAGAATTTTCCTTAATCTTGTATCGAATCTGAGAGTTGTTGATTCGGTGCGAATCGGCACCGAGAAGCCGCTGCGAGATGTCTCGTACGACGACGTTGAGGATGAGGCTGATGATCTGTACCTCACTGATGGGAATTTTGTTAAGGAGTGGCTGCCTAGGGTTTCTGGAGAATTGAAATCGCTTTCGGTATCTGATTTTTGGGTTCAGTCTTGCTGGCGTCGATCGAATCTTTTGCCGCTGGTTTCTGCGTATTGTAAGTTCGTTATATATTTGGGAATTATGCAAGTTTATATTCTCCAGCGATACTCTTAGTGATATGAACTGATAAAATCCCTGTCAACGATTTAATGTTAATTATGTAGATCATGTAGCTTTCCAGGTTCTAAATATCATCTGGTGGTACTTAATCAAGCATATATGATTACTAGTTAATTGTGAATTTTTGGTCTATCTACGTATAATACTGGATTTGGGGATGGTCTGCTACTCATGGGATTAATCAGCATTAATTTTGAAACATTTGATAAAATGGAAGTTAAATGACACTAATTTATCTATTCTAAGCATTTGAGCTTGCACCAAATATTAGATATACACAGAGTAGTATATATACACAGAAAGCATGAAATTTCACTCCTTAATCTCTGTCTATGGGGTGTGTTTGGTATGAAGATTAGGTGGGACGGGACGGGACAAAAATAAATAGTCCCATATTTGGTGTGCCCGGGACAAAAATGAGATGAGACAACATGAGACAAAAGTAAGATTGAGTGAGACTATTCTTGAGTTTTTTTGTTCAATCAAAACAGGTAGAACAACATGGGACTAAATTTGAGATTACAATATTGCCTTTATTATTTGATATCAAAATAAAGACCTAATTTAATTGCATCCTCCTTCTTCTCTTCCACAGCCTCCATTCTCGATTCCAGCCTCCATTCTTGAAATGTTGAACTTTTGATGATAGCGTGACAAATGTTATTTACAATTGTAATGTTTAAACTTTTTAAATTATGTGCATATTTAAAATTTATGGTATGACAAATGTTATTTACATATGGTCTTGAAATGTTAAAAAAAAGTATTGATATCATAGATTAAATAATTTAAATATATTTTTGGTTGATTTGTTGTCATTTACAATCATTATATGATATAAAATAACATTGAACAACATTTAGGGGTAATATGGTCATTTTAAAAGTCTTGTCCTGTCCTAGTCATACCAAATATAGGACAGACAATTAGTCTTATCTTGTCCCATCCTGTTCTATCACATCCAGTCTGCGTACCAAACACTACCTATATACACACTAGCTGTAGCTTGTGCTGTTACAGCGGTCAAAGTACCGCTGTCAAAATACCAAATTTATCGTGGTGGTAACGGTGGTATGGTGGTTCATATAAATATTTAGAATTATAATATATATATATATATATATATATCATAAAATATAAATCACTTAGCATATTATGTGTTATCAATATAATGATGGTGGAAGGATTTAGGAAAGGTGGTTGAATGCTCGTTGATGTTGCAAACCTAAATCTTATAATGGTTGACGGGTAAAGATAAATAGATGGATTAAATGATTTAGATCATTAAAAAAACAAGTCCAAAGTCCAAAATAAAAGCCCAAATCATTTAAATAGGTCTAATATAAGTTGGTTAGAGTTGGACAAAAAAAGAGAGCCCAACCACATATTGCGGTTATGCGGACCATTATTTTGTGTAAGAAGCGGCCATTTAGCAGTAAATTGCACCCCAGGTTCTCGGCACCGCTATTTAGGACCGCTATTTAACCACACAATCTTCTTCCAGGACCGCGGACTGCTATTGCACCGCTATTAACAACATAGCCTGCAGCTCATATGAGTATTCTAGCTTGTAACGCTGCGGCTATAAACATGCATCTGAAAAGCTTAGCCAAAAGGATACGCTTCTAGGACTTTTATTGCCTAAGCGCTTACCGACAAAACTCACCGCCCTCATGTACCTTATTGGATAATATTCTTGGCCATCGAAATGGATTGTTGGTAGAAGTCTTTTACTCTGTTACCGCTTACCCGGTAAGAGTCTTTTCCCTCACTTACCGGGAAAGATTTATTTGTCCTTGCTATGCCTGAAACTGGGTAAGATTATCGGTTCTTGCCATGCTCACCTGGTAAGCGTTTGGCAAATGGCCCCTTAGTTTCTTCTCTCTCTCTCTCTCTATTCCCATGTCGTTCCCTGTGTCGCTCATACACCGATTCTTTACAACTCATTCTTTTATCTTCTTCCGTATTCTTCTAGTAACGTTATCAGTTCATAACGAGAAACAATATAATTGTGATACGGATTAATGATAAGGGCTTATTAGTGATGACGATTCATTGATTTATGCTATAAATAATAAGATAAGAAAAATGCATGATGCACGCTAGGACCAGACATGAAAACGATGCAATTTATGCTGTAAATGAGAACATACCGTGCGAAACACTTGCTAATTTTAGATTTCAAGTTTTGCTTTAACTTGGTTGTCTTAGTTGGGCTAACAGCATTTTGTTGTCATCAATGCAGGCCATAATCTTCTTAAATTAGAGGTGAAGAATGCATGGCTTTCAGTAGATAATTTGAATCCAATGCCAAACCTAACAAGTTTGACACTTGAATTTATACGATTAGACGATGATAACCTAAACGAGTTGAATAGGTGCTTTCCGTCTCTTCAAGTTCTTAACTTGATCGGTGTTGGAGGACTGAAACTACCTACCATCCACCTTCCGAACCTCAAAACCTGTCACTGGGCTGTATCTAATGCCCCATCGTCGTTATCTCTAATTGCCCCCAACCTCATTACCCTAAGACTCGAATGCGTAAGACCCACCGCACTTTATGTCGAAGCTCCGATGTTGGCTCACTTCCATCTCGCCCTTGATCATGCCGACACATTCGTGGTTAGAAGGTTCGAGAATCTGAAAACCCTTTGGCTCGAGTGTTTATATATCGGGTCTTTATGTTTTAAATTCCCGCTTACAATATCAGTAGAACATCTTACCGTGGACTCGCGTAAGTGGGCAAAAGGAGCCGCTGGATATTCCAATTTTACCCTAGATAAGTTGTTCACGGTTTTCCCAACTGTTAGTTCCCTATGTATCAACCCGAGTGCGTGGTCGGAATTAGAGGCGTGTTACGATCCCGACGGTTGGGAGATTAGGCGCGGGAGGAGGGGATTGAAAACGTTTCGTGCATATTTGTTGCTGGTTGACCCTTTGTTGACTTTCTCATCCGTTGCTTCCGTGGTGAACCAATGCAAGGTCTTGTCGGAGGTCTCGTTGATGATCCACCGTGATGTTGTTGCTAACGTGTCGAAAGGTTTCATTTCTAGGTGCATGAATTGTTGGCCTGGACTCGAGTGGAAATGGGGATTGTGGAAAGAAGGAACGGAAGATTCTTGGATAACCGATCATATATCCGATTCAACGCCACAAATCATGATATGATCCATCGAAGGCGAAAATACTGGTAAATCGAAGATTTCAAATGGGTCGATTACAAGAACACAAGTAAGTTTCTCTCTTATGTTGTTGTGTTTATGTAAATATGATGGTATGTAATTAGATTTTGATCGGGGTCGATAATATTAGTTTTAGTAGAAAATAGTATTAAATCCGTTTTCGTTTTTCGCTTTGTCCGTTATTTCTAAGTAATCGAGATGCATGCAGAAGGAAACAATCGAGTTGTTCGTAAGATGATGACAACAACATTTTACGAGCAACTCGAGTGTTGTGTTTGTTAGTTTTCTCCGATCGTGTTGCGTTCTTTTTATATTTTCATCTTTGTTGTTTAGAATCAACGTTGCTCTTTAACATGTTAAATGTGTGATTTTGAACATTTTCAGGGGGTCCAATTTCACACTGTTTAAGGCATTTTATTAATGAATGTAAAACTATAGCACACTTTGGCGAAAATAATACGTCTCGTTATCATCTCTGTATTTTTGTGTGTATATAAATATATGTATATTTGTTATCTTACTTTGCTGCGTAATCAAAAGCGAGCTTTTGGAACGTCTTGAATAAACAAGATGTCAAGTACAATAGTTGGAAAAATATTACTCCATTTGTGAACGAGGGGTTATTTGTTTACCTTTTAATAGTTCCATTAAGAGGCAACCTTTGAACCTTTACGACGTGAATCTTATTTGGCAAAAAAAGTGTCTCTTAATGGTTCTAAAATGCTCTGAATGATTCTGCATCCTGAGCATCTCTTAACCGTTCAGCGTCCTAATTTCATTGTGAACACTTACCAAACAATTATATTTCGTTGTGCACTATATCATGAGAGTTTCTTAATTATTCTGACCATTTAATCATTCAGCAACTATCAAATAGCCCCTGAATTAAATAAACCTAGTGTCCGATCGGTAGGTTGGGTGAGGATAGCGTGAGATGTATGTAAACCTGATCTTCCCGTTTTAAGCATTCGTATAGTTGTTTTCATTAAAACTGTTAAAATAGACAATATCAGAACAATTGTTTTTGTAAAAACCTCCAACTTATTATTATGTGTTCCAAAAAAATACAAAGAGTCGCTAGTTACCATTATCCTTTTGAGTTGCTTATATGAACTGTTTTTTGGGTGGGATTTTTATTTTAATTTAAATTTAAATTTTCTGTGCATTAGGTTCTTATTAAAACAAATAGTTGAACCTATTTATTACTTATCCCATAGATATTTTGTCAATCTCAAGAGTCAATTTGTTGCTATAATTTTATTTATTTTCAAACTAAATAAATAAAATTATATATTAAATTTAATATATAAATGAATGAAGGAGACTCTTGTTCATGTTCATTCGTTTAATTAAACAAACAAAAAAATTTGTTCATGTTCGTTCATTTATTAAATAAACGAACTTCCCACGAATGGTTCATGAATGATTTGCTGAACGTTCGGTTAGTTTACAACCCTAGTTTAATAACTTATAATGAAAAAATTGACCAAAATTATTAATCTCTGCAATAAATTTTCCTTTTCAGTCACTTTTTTAATCGAATTCACGTTTTAACCACAATTTTGGCATATGTTTTACGTATTTATGCAAACTCAATTTTTAGATTAAAGAAAGAAAAAAAAAATTATTTACTCAAGTTTGCATAAAGAATTTGAGTGCGAATCTCCATCTGTATAAAAAATTAATCTGAAAATAAGCTTTATGTAAATGTATAAGATGTTTATGCAAACTTTGACTAAAAAAGAAATTTGGTTCTGACTACAAGGGTGGTGTCTGATTGGTTTGAACTTGATTCTAAAGATCAAACGTACCTGAAGGTCCCAGGTTCAAATCCAAGGAGGAACAAGAATTCCCTTGTGGCCACGGAGGTTCAAATGCGGTGACTCCGGGCTATCTGCAAAGCAGGTGGTTGCCTTGGGATTAATCGACTCGTATAGTGAGTTGAATTTCCAGGTTAATAAAAAAAAAAAAAAATTTGGTTCCAAAAATAGTTTAAAAAGTGAATTTGGTTGTTAGAAATTGTGGATTTCATTTCTATGGTTTTTGAAATAGCAGTTTTCATCCACATGGTTTGCAATTCATTTATATTTTAGTCCCTCATACTTAAAAATAATAGTTAAGCTTAGGGACTATGAGAAATGAATTGTAAACCACAAAAACAAAAATAATAATAAATTATAAAACATGGAAGAAAAATCGTATTCAAAACCACAAGAACGAAAATATCATTTTCAACAAGCCACATGAATGAAAAACGTAATTTACTCTAATTTTTATAATTGTAATAAATATGTGTGTATATTATTTAATTTTTTTAAATTCTATACAATTAAGAAAATTATATTATTGACATAGTGGTAGAGATGGCCAAATGAGCCCGTCTGGAGACCGATTTGGGACCGTCGGTTAAGGGCCGGTTATGGTTTTCATCCAAAAACAAGGCCTGGCCCGTCCCGTGATTGGTCCGATTTTTTTCAAAAAAAATGTACTTTTATATGTATTTTTAACTTTCTTAATGTATTTGATTGAAAATCAAATCACAAATTTAAAATAAAACATATTTGTAACTTATAAGTGTGTTTGATTAAAAACCAATTATAAAACGTAATTTTTAAGTGTATTTGATTAAAAACAATTTTAAAACTACAATAAAACGTATTTTTAAAGTGTATTTGATTGATCCAATTAGATATTTTAAAGTGTATTAATAGCATTAACGTATTTTTAAAATTTTATCAAAAAGAAATTAAAAAAATATATATATATAAAAAGAAAATGTTTTTTTTAACATAGAACCGGTTTGGGTCCATCCCGAAACAAAAACTAGTTATTATAACCGATTACAAATATTCTTAAGGTAGTGTTTGGTACGTAGACTGAACTGGACAGGACAGGACGGGACATGACTAATTGTCTGTCCCATGTTTGGTACGACTAGGACAGGACATGACAAAACTGTTAAAATGACCATATTACCCTTAAAGGAGGGTTAGTAATTAGGTTTTCTATTGGAATCTATTGAAAACAAGGGTAAGATAGTAAATTTGTATTTAGTCCCATGTTGTTCCACCTTTTTTGATGAAACAAAATCATCAAATTTTGTCCCATCAAGATCCTGAATTTTTTTTTTTTTTTTTACCACCGACATATCCACATGTTGGATAAAATGAGAATGGTGAAATCCCCATCACATCTCTATGTTTTAAGTACTATTAAATTAAGAGAAAAAATTTGGACCCGTCTCTACTTTCAAACGAAGACAAATCTTTCCACAAACTCTAAATATTTTAAAATTTTAAATTCAATTTGTATTCGATATTTGTGCAATGCAATGAGATGTATTTTTATTTAATATTTTATTTTATTTTTTTTGTCTCTGTTGATATAACAAGGTTTGTATGATTTTGAAAAAAGATAGTGTTTTTACTTTTAAATAAAAATAAATTTAAAAAATATATCGATATTAATATCAGATTAACTATTTAGAATTTTTTTTTTGGAATAATTTTTTTAATTCAACTTTTTATTGTAATTTAATTTAGGTCTAATAGTGAAGTGATTTATTTTTGGCTTAACAATATAATTTTTATAAAGATAATGATTCCGTTAGAATTCAATGATTATCCTAATTATATTTTAGATTTTTAATATTTAAAATGAGATGTTTATCATATATTTGATTATATTTATCTGTAGTTAGTTATATGAGTTAAACAAGTTGTACTTACGCACAATTTACTTGTAATCTTAAATTTTAAGTAATATGTATAAATAATGGTTTTTAAGAGTTTTTGTCAAATGTTTTATAATACTATAGGGATACTCGCCCAATGTAGCGAGACACATCTCGTTTTCAATGTTTCATTTTATTTTTTTGGTCTCTTTCGATTTTATAATACAAATTTTATGTGGTTTTGAACAAACAATAATGTTTTTCTTAATAAAATATAAATTTGAAAATATCAAAAAAATTAAAAAATTAAAAAATATATAAAAGTTCTCATTTTTTTTTTGTATAATTTCTTTAATTCATTTTTTTTATAATATAATTTATGTATGATGACGAAGTAATTTTTGGTTTAATAATATAATATTTATGAAGATAATAACTAAGTATTCTGTTAAAACTCAATAATTATCCTAATTAAAATTTTAGATTTTATATTTAAAAGAATAATTTTATCCTATATTTGATTAGATTTATCTGCAGTTAGTTATACAAATCCAAACATAAAGCTTAATAAGTTGTATTTATGCACAATTTACTTGTAATCTTGAATTTTAAGTAATATGCATTAATAAGCAGTACTGCTTAATATATAGAAGATGGTTTTTAAGAGTTTTTGTCAAATATTTTATAATAATTAATATAAATATGGTAAAAAGTAAATTGATTGAAATGAAAAAAAACATAATTTACCTTATTAGGGAAGTGTAAGTTTGAAGGAGTAAAATTGGTCCCCAAATGACAAATGTGAGGTAGTGTCCCTTTTGACCATTCCAATACGTTTGACCATTTCATATGACACATTAATATCATTATTATACATATTATTTTATAGACTAATTAAATTAAGGATTTCAGATATCATAATTATCTAAAAAGACAGGTTGATGTTTATTTTATTAGATAGACGGACTGAATCAAGATTGATTGATTAAGCTGCGTGTGTCGGGATATGTAAGAGAATCAGTATTTTTAGATAGAGTTTGATAATTAAAAAGATTACTCGGTTTGATTATTAATAAGAGGTTGTTTGGCAATTGCTCAATGGTTTGATGCATAATGATTAAGTGGTCAGAATGATTAAGAGGCTCTCATGATATAGTGTAAAATGAAATATAATTGTTTGGTAATTGTGTACAATGAGATTAGGGCTATCAATGGTTAAGTGAGATTCATGATACAAAATCATTCAGAGGATTTTAAACCCCTTAAAAGACATATTTTTTTACCAAACAAGATTCACTTCTTAATAATTCAAAGATTTTAAAAACTCTCAAACATAAGAGATTTTAAAAATTCAATAATTGTATTAGAAATATAAAAATTGTTACTATTCATTGTAATCTATCCCCTTTTTATTAAAAGATTTTTTCACTTTGACCTTTCCAAAATGTAAAAGAAGAATTTCAAAAATCTTGAAATACATAAATAATATAATTACTGTTGTTATTATCGTAAAAAATTAGACAAATTGCATGAAAAATAACGTACTTTCACTTGATTCCTATTTCGGATAACGTATTTTCAAAACTTCAATTTTGGTATTTAAGATGTAAAATTTTAAACAATTAGGTACCAAAATGAAAATTTTGATAGTACATTACTCAAAATAGGAATCAAGTTAAAGTACATTATTTTTTTCATGTAATTTGTCATTTTATTATGATTTTAGTCTCTAGCACTAATTCCGTGAAACTTTTCCTGTTAACTGGAGTTATGTGTTTCTCACATGCATGAGGATCATTTTAGTCGTTTTATATTCAAATTTCATCAGAGAATAAAATGACAAATCTAATCCCTCATTTATGTGATGTTTGTTTTTTAAGAGGTGCTGAAGTCTAAAATTTGATCTTAATTCTGATTTATAAGAGGTGTACCTAAAGTCTGAAATTTGGATTCCCACCATCCTTAATTAGGATTGCCACCCTGATCACTTGAATTGACTACCGCCATAAATCCAAAATAATATACAAGACCCACATATTTAAAAGAATCATAGGTTAAGAAGGTGGTACCGTTTGACTATAAGAATCAAATATACGGAATTTGTTTCAAATGGTGGCATCATTTGACTAAGAAAATGATACTAATAAAAATTCGAACTGGAGTTTGGGTGGAATAAAAGCCTTGCAAACCAACTCTACCAAATAAAATTTGTTCTCATTGTAGTTTCAAAATACATACGGTGGCACACAACAAACTAATACGGTTGCACCTTTCACGAACCTAATTTTTTTTTACTCTTCGATGGAGGAATAGTATGGTGGCACGTGCCACCATATGCACCACTTAAGATCTGTCCGTATAGTGGTCTCCATCGGCGATGGGGATCCCTGGTGGTCAAGAGGATGGTTCCAAAGAGACCACCCGCTTTGCGAGTAGTCTACAGTCACCGCATTTGAACCTCTATGGCCACAAGGGATTTTCATTTTTCATTGGATTCGAACCTGGGATCTCTAGACGCTATTGACCTTTGGAGCCCAAACTCAAACCAATTGGGCACCACCCTTGTAAAGTTGTGGTTGACAAAGGATTTGTTGCTGGTTTCCCATCGAGAAAGCTAAAAATTCTAAACCAGGACATGAGTTGAGATTCTTCCGTTTTCTTGGCGGGAATTTCGCTTGCACCCGATCCCCAATTCTTGTTCACCCTGGATGATCGTGTTACATCTTTTCATTTAATATTTGATAAAAAAATATCGATAATACATTTGTAATCATAGAAGCATATCATTTACATCATTATATATTAATTTTATTCCGATTATTTAATAAAATCATAAATAATAGTGATCTGTTATCTATCATTTTATCTTTATATAATTCTTTTATCTTAAATTAACTATTTATATATGTTATTTTAACTAAAATTAGAAGAAAATTGTGTAATTGTTAAAAAATAATTTTAATAAAAAAAACACACACACACACACACACACATATATATATATATATATATATAATTTTAGTCATATTTTAACTATAAAAATTTTGTAGTTTTGTTGTTTAAATTGTTTCAAGTCTGTTTTTTTATTATAAGATTTAATAATATATATATTGAAGAGTTCAAACGAGAACACCTTTATTTTACGAGAACGAAAGAACACATTTTTACTATAGACAATTACATGTGATATTATTATTTCATCACATATGATACTAAATCAGAGACGCGGACGATTCTCGATGCGATCTTGGTTGCGGGCCAAGTCGCCCTTACACCACTAAGCCCTCTCACAAGTATTATCACATGTGATAAGAGTGTTGTTGATATGATACTATAATTCATCAAGACCATCACATGTGATGCTAAATCATAGACGCGGACAATCTTTGATGCGGCCTAAGTCGTATAGCACGTCGTTCGCACATCACAGGGTCCCCTCAGGCGTATTATCACATGTGATAAGAATGTCCTCGTGTTCTCATAAAATGAAAGTGTTCTCGTTTGAACCTCCACCTATATATATAAATACAATTTACACATCAGACTATAATAGACTTCGTCCAAAAGTCTTTTTTTTTTTTTTAATTTAGATAAAAAAAGTTCCATATTTTTTTATTAAAAATAGAAAATAGAAAATAGAAAAGGTTGTGTAGTGTATGAACACATATGTTGTTGACTAAACCCAAGGGTAAATCCTTTTGACATTTCATGCAACCTGCATTGACCCGGTTCTCTCTTTCCCATCAAATTTAAACAAATATATAACCAAATTACAATTTTGTCCTCGTGGTATTGTTCGAAATTACGTATTGGACCCTCAAATGCGTTTATGATCACTGTGGTTTATATTTTATTACAGATTAATTAGATCTTCCTGATTAATATTATCCATGTTTGACCATTAAGTAGATGCATCATGCATCTGTCCTTCATCAATGAAGGCAAGTTAGTCTTTTTACCCTTCATCTTTGCGCGCCCTTTTTTCTTCATTGGGATTCGTCTTCAATCCTAAAGACTTAAAGAACATATATAAACATAAATTCATGTTTTTCGATCCATAATTTAGAATATAACGAATGTAATACAAATTAACCAACACAAGGCTTGTGGTATAAAACCCTGAAATCAAACAAAAACCTGAATCTATACGAATCAAAATGAAAAGAAAACCCTAAATCTTGATTTGATCCTCAATTCTTGTCTCTTTGTTCATCCGTTGTTGGTCTCTTCTGAATCAGCTTTGATCCCATTTTTATCATTGCTCTGAATCCCAATTCTCGTCATGGATGATTCAGTAAGCAATCATTAATGCAGTGCACCAATTCGTCCCTTTGTTAAAACAATTCTTCTTCCTAAATCTCGTTCATGCAAGCTTTCCTCACATACATCATCACCCCTTTTCTTACCCATTTGTCAACATACCCCATTCACTACCCTCTCGTTCCCATTCTAATGCTAGCAATAGAATGGAACCCCTCGGTGTTCACTCAAACCTCCTTCCAATCCAGTGTCAATACTCCAATATCACACTATCACAAAAACGAATATGGAGATGATGTAAGATGTACGACAGGGTCTTTTTGTGCCGAAGAGGAACAACATGAAGAAGATACCTCTTTTCGGATTTTTGGGTTTTGGATCTTTCTCCATGGGCATTTTATTGAAAACCTAATTTCTTCGAGATGACAAGGGATTGAGACATGTTTAGGTTATATATTTTTCTCCATGGCCACCTCTTACAAACAACCCTAATATATTTCTTCTTCAAGAGGACAAGGATCCCGTTTGTGTTATGGATTTTTCACCATGGCTGCTCTTATTGAAAACCCTAATTTCTTTGAGAGAACAGTGGATTGAGATTTGTATAGGTCTTGGATTTTTCTTCACAAACACTCTTTTTAGATAGGGATATTTTAGGTTTCTTAAGTGTTTTCTAGATTCAGGAAGAATGAGGTCGGGATGGAAAAGAAGGGAAAAAAGGATATTTTTGCTTTCATGTGCGGTGCAAGTGATGTCACTTGACACAAGGCTCTAGAAGGCCATTGGGTGGATGGACTCAATCCTTAATGAAATTCAAACCATATATACCGATCACAAGTGTAACTAATATGTTTTAGGGACTCGATCCAAAATTTTGTAAACCATAAGAAGCAAATATGTAAGAAATTCACAATATAAACTAGATATTGTTTTCAAAACACACGCACACATGTGTGTGTGTGTGCACACGCATGTGTGTGTGTGTGTGTTTGAACGAAAACGGGTGAGTTCGGATAAACACTTCTATACACTAATTAGAAGAAGACTTCTCTTTACAAACTCGTATTCACACATATAAAGATCAAAACCTATTTTTTTATAATTATAATTTGTATTATAATTTTATCAAAAAATTATTTATTTAAGACAACCAAATGTTGGTTCAACAAAGAAACAAAACATAATGATTTGCAAAGTCAACCGGTGATCCACTTTTGTGTACAATACGACAAAGTCTTCTTCTCTTTTTCACTTCGTCTTTAGAAAGCTTAGACCAAGTTCACTTATATCGATGTGACGTGTATATATATATATATATCTCTACATATAAAGAATGTTCCATCAAGGTGCATACATATACATATATATACATGTGTGTATATATATATACATATACACATTATATATATATAAAGATTATTCCATCAAGGTGCATACATATACTTATATATGCGTATATATGTATGTAAAAGAAGTGATTGTCTAGCTATAAATTCATGCATATTTGAAGAATATATATATAGAGACACATTATATATATATAGTTGTATGTAATTAGTAGTTAAGGTTGATAAGGTTAAGGTAGGGTTTTGTGTGTGAAATTGAAGGTGTGATGGGTAGATCTCCTTGTTGTGATAAATCAAAAGTGAAGAGAGGCCCATGGTCACCTGAAGAAGACACCATTCTCAGAAACCATATTCAGAACCATGGCACTGGTGGCAACTGGATTGCCTTGCCTCACAAAGCAGGTCTCTCTCTCTCTCTATCTATCTATCTACATATATATATATATATATATATATATATAATCTATATGAACTCAAGATTCAATCAATGCTCCAAAGAATCATCTATTTTCTTTCTTTCTGATTTCCCTTTTGTTCACAAAATGGTGGTCAAACAATCGAACAAAATGTTTCCTTGCTTTGTTCTTGATGAAGATGTTTGGGTCCCATTTACATATTCTAGTCTTGATCGATGCTTATATATATATATATATATATATATATATATATATATGTTACTTACCAACCCTAATGATCTGTCTTGGTGAATGTATCAAGAACCTCGAGATATATATATATATATATATATATATATGTATATATGTTACTTACCAATTCCCTAATGATCTGTCTTGGTAAATGTCTCAAGAACATCATTTTTGTGAATAAATTTGTTTTGATTTGATGTGTTAATTAGGGTTAAAACGATGTGGGAAAAGTTGTCGACTCAGATGGTTGAATTATTTAAGACCAGATATAAAACTTGGAGGTTTTACTGAAGAAGAAGATGATATTATATCATCTCTCTATGTCAATATCGGAAGCAGGCAAGTTTATATCATACGCTTTATGTAGGGTTGATGAATCTTTTTTTGTGAGACTATAGTTTTGTACTTGAAACTTTATAGTAAAACACTCTAAAAGAAAAAAAATCTGAACCATTATAGCAAAAACACTATAAAGGTTTTTTTCACATGAGTGTTTTATTGTGAAGTTTCAAGTGTAAAAAAATGGTCTCACGGATCTCACGAAAACAGTTTGGTATCACATGATCCAAGTATATACATACACATAAGAAAGGATATAACAAGAACATATTCATTTTACAAAAAAGACGACAACACCTTTTTACTATAGGTTATCATATATGATATATATGTGATATTAAATTGTCGATGCGGACGACCTTTGACGCGACCTAGGTTGCGGGACGACTAGGTTGCGACAAAGGTCGTCCGTACTCTAAGCTCCCTCACATGTATTGTCACATGTGATAAGAGTGTTTTTGATGTGATACTTTAATCTATCACATATGATGCGCGTTTGATACTAAATTAATGAATGAAATGACCTTTGGAGTGACTTAGGTCGCGGGCCAAGTCTTCTGCAACCACCAGGTGCCGTCACATTTATTATTACATGTGACAAGAGTGTTTTCACGTTTTCGTAAAATAGAGGTGTTCTCCACACACACACACACACACACATATATATATATATATATATTTGAATTAAGTGATTTTTGAGTTTTCGGTTGCAAATTTAAGAGCAAATTGCATGAAAAAGTAACGTACTTTAACTTGATTCTATTCTAAGTAACGTACTTTTAAAATTTACATTTTGATACCTAAGATGTAAAATTTTAAATATTTAAGTACCCGGGTAATAGGTTGAAACATTAACTGTTTATCATGCTGATGTTGTGAGTAATACTCAATATTATTTGCTGACGTGGTTAGTGACATGAATTTTATTAATCTAAAATTAGTCTTCAACCGGTTACATGAGTACTTAACTGTTTAAAAATTTACATCTTAGGTACTAAAATAAAAGTTTTCAACCCAAAATAAAAATTAAGTTAACTTACGTTATTTTTTCATGCAATTTAACTAAATTTAATATTGTTATACTTAAAGTGTATGTCTATGTCAAACATTGGATGCAGACCGGTTCAAATTAACATACACTTTATACTTGAATTAAATGACTTTTCAAAGTATTATATTTTTATTTTCCTTGCAAATTAAATACAAAGCATGAATTTTGACAAATTTGAAAAATGCATAAAATGTAGAAAAAGCAAAACCTTATAGAATCGTATTCGTACGTTGCAGCGTAATCCGATGTCGATTTTGAAGTTGATAACTCGAATCTTGATCAATTATGCTTCACGTTTCGTTGTATTTTTCGTCCATCTGGATTTTTTTGAAGTATATAATATTTATATACGGCAGATAGAACAAATAAACTCACACACCCTGCTCACATTTGGTGGGGTTTGAACCCTTGACCTCCTACGAGACTAAGCTCTCACATACTGCTAGGCCAAAGGCCCTTTGGTTCTATCTCGATTTTGTTTTTATGGTTTTAGGTGGTACTGAATGAGCGAGAGAGTTATCGAGTGACTATCAATTTTGTAAGGTATTACGTCGTGGGGGTCTTCTTTTGAGAACTCTATACTTTGTGAGATCTTTGAGAATCAGTGCATTATATGTTATTTCATATGATTTTTTTTTCATTTATGGCTGTAATTTCATGTAATGATTAAGGGGTTGTTTGTTTACCTCATAATAGTTTCATTAACAGGTAACCTCTGGATCATTAAGAGGTGAATCTTGTTTGGCAAAATAAAAGTCTGTCTCTTAATGATTTTAAAACCCTCTGAATGAATTTGTATCTTGAATCTCTCTTAACCATTAAGATCCTTAATTTCATTGTACACAATTACCAAACAATTATATTTCATTTTGCACTATATCATGAGAGCCTCTTAATCATTCTGCACCAAACCAACAATTGGCAAACAACCCCTAACCTATACTTGTCTCATTATGTGTCTGTTTTACATGTACTCGGTTATAATGTGAAACTTTTTGGCATGTTTGTGAAACTATTAAATACACGTAAAAAAGTTTTACATTGTGAACTGAATACATATGGAACAAATACATTGTGAAACAAATATATGTTAATCAATACATTAAATACTATACTTAAATGAAAATTAATTGTTATATATTTGCAGTAATAAACTATATAAGATCCTTGATAAGTTATTTTTATGAGTTTTTGCTAAATATTTTAAAGTAATTATTGATGAATATGTTGATTAAATTTTCAGGTGGTCTGTGATAGCATCCCATTTACGGGGAAGAACAGATAACGACGTCAAGAATCACTGGAACACCAAGTTGAAGAAGAAATTGTCGTCATCGTATAACTCGACCACCACCACCACCACCACCACTGCAACGATGACCACCTCCATCAACCTAATGCGGTGTAGCGATCCGACAACATTGCTACCCAAACAAGAAGCCGACTACTATCAAACGATACCTAAGCCCATCTTTGATGATTCCATGAACGTGGCGGATTATCAACAACCGATGATGATATCAAATTCAAACGATGCCAATTTCAACGACAATGTATCGTCTTTTCAAGAGAATCAGGGTTCGTCCCCAAATGCATTTCTGATGGGAAACAATTATGCATCTTGGCGTGACAATGGGGATGGAATGACGAACTCCGATGGTGATTTTCTACTCGAAGATTTTGATTTCCGGCAAGTGATCAGTGAAGTCGCTAACTTTAATCATTCATCGCAATGGTTCTGAAGTTCAGGGGAAAATGCTAACAAAATCTATTGCTACGCAATTAAATCTGTTGTTGAAGTTGTTAGGAACGGGTTTAACAACAGACGTTGATCGTCACTAATTAATGATTGATTCATCTACTAGACCTTTTCTAATTTTATTTTTAGGTAATTAATTATATTAAGGTTTGATAATATATATTATATATGTATGTATTTATTTGCTATATATATACGTGAAATTAATAATTGCATGATTTAATTTCTAGAATATATGCAAATGAAATTGAAAACCCTTATTTTTTTTAAAGAAATATATTATTTATTTACAAATTAATTAAATTGTTATATATATATATATATATATATATATACACACACACACATAGACACACATACGTATAAGGTTGGGTTCACGTGATATCAACTCGTTTTCGTAAGACTCGTAAAACCATTTTTTTACACTTGAAACTTCACAGCAAAACGCTGTGAAGGTAACCTTTTTTTATCTTTACAGTGTTTTGCTGTGAAATTTCAAGTGTAAAAAAATGGTTTCATGGATCTCACGAGAACATGTTGGTCTCACGTGAACCCAACTCTATATATATGTGTATATATATATATATGTGTGTGTGTGTGTGTAAATACACCTGATCGAAGAGCCAAGAAACCATCAAAGGTATGTGTTTAAACCATACTATCATTGATCTTCTTCGAAGATCGATATAAACTACCACAAAAAAGTCATCACATAGAAAACTTACGACCGAAAATCCATTTTATCTAACGTTAATTTGGAACCACGTGTATTCAACTCACCTTTTATTAAGATCGTGTAGTTATTTTTAATTATAAATATAATTAAATTCGAAACTTTTTGTTTCATAAAATGATAAATAATCTAACATGGTCTAGTTCATTTGTGAATCGTAAATATTTTAAGAACCGATAAACCAAATATTTCATATTAATATACATGAATACACACACACACACACACACACACACATATATATATATATATAGAGAGAGAGAGAGAGAGAAGTTTAATTGTAAACTGATTTTCAATTGTGAAACAGGGGACAAAGGTGAGCACGACACCTGTTTCCAGCGTCCACGTTTAGTATGAATAATGAAGGACATTTAGTATGAATAACGAAGATGAACGTTCATGAACTATTCATGATTAATAATACACGATCATGATTCATATTAAATTGATTCACTATTTATGATGAATAATACACATTTATCATAAATGATACATTATTCAGGATGACTAACCCATGAAGGTGTGAGACACGTCTCTCTTTTGTCCCCCGGTTCACAACTGAAAACCGGTTTTCATTTGAATCCGTCCATATATATATATATGCCTAATCAAATAAAAACTAATTAGTTTGTGGTAACCGTGATGTTAAATCTCAACCACAAATCAATAGATAAATTACTAAACTTATAAATTTTCTAATTTATCTATTGATTTATGGTTGAGATTGAATCTCACGGTTACACAAACTAGTCAGTTCTCATTTAAATGGATCCCTATGTATGTATGTATGTATATATATATATATATATATGAGCGATCAAATGAAAACCACTCCAATTTGTAAAAACCGTAAAAACTACTCTCATTCGTCGATTTCATTGTTTAATCTTATGAAAATTTTTCATGAAATTGTTTAATCTTGTGAAATTGTTTCATATAATACTTTTTTTTATGAAGTTGTTTCATATATGGTTATGAAATTGTTTCATATACTACTTAATGAAACTCTTTCATGTATTTCTCTAAAATTAATGAAACTGTTTCATGTTTTTCTCTAAAATTAAAATAATGAAGATAATAATATCCATGATTAACATCATCCACAATAAAAATGATTAATTAACCTCTCATAATTACAAAAAAATGAACAAAATGAAAAATTATGATTAGTTGAATGAAGTTTGTACGGTTTGTACAAATTAGGTGGTTTTTATTTGAACGCTCCCCTATATATATATATATATATATATATAT
>NC_037544.1:37064714-37065422 GCF_001531365.2 Cynara cardunculus var. scolymus | reverse complement strand
AACATCGGAATTACCTCATGATCAATTAGAGGGATCTTAAAAGATTTGTAACTCCCAAATAATTATTAGAGAGGTACATAAATGTCAAATTACAAAATGACCCTTGTATTCAATTTATAAGTTACATTTGAACATAAGTAAAGAAAGAATGTGATTGGTTGATGTTGGTTAGTAGAGTTAACACAAAAAAATGGGTTATTATTTGAACCACCCTCTATATATATATATATATATATATAACCATGGTATGTTGTAGAAAACTAAAAAGAAAGGCAATTTTTAGATAAAAAAAGTGGGGCCAAAGATGGGTGAAAGGTGAGTAAAGTTTGTTTACTTGTTTTGACCAGTCAAAGTGGTCCGATATTTACTACACATTTTCAAAGATCCTCCCATGGACAGCCATACATATCTCTTTACCCTAATTTTTTAAGATTATAAAAAGTTTATTTTAATAGTTATATTAATTTTCTTTTAAAATAAAAAAATAAGGGAAAAATAAAATAATATCCAAATTTGAAAAAAAAAAAATATATATATATATATATATATATATAGCATTGGAGATGCTCTTAGCTGATGAATAAATCATGTTTGATAAAAACTAGATTATAAACATGTATAACGATCAAAAGAATATCTTAAAAAATTAATCAATTACAATATTGTATAATATAACTAAAACAAATCTCTAAAATTATAATATGTTTA
>NC_037544.1:37029185-37064331 GCF_001531365.2 Cynara cardunculus var. scolymus | reverse complement strand
ATTTATTAGTATAGTAATAATTTATTTTTATTTAATGCTTATTAATATAATAATAATTATTTTTATTTAGTATTAATTAATATTTATTTATAATTAATAGTAATAATAATAATTAATATTAATGAGAACTATAATTGGAAAAAGTCACAATAAGCTCCCAAGATGCTGCTACAAATAGTGTTTCAATAAACTAACTTATGATATCTAAACATGTACCCAGAAAATAAGCTAGCTTATTTTTACCATACAATGTGTAATTAATTATTATATTTTTATTAAAATATTTATTGATATTTTTGTGAGATATCAAGAAATTAGAATTATCAAAAATATGATATAAAAAACCCCAAAACAGTATATATATATATATATATATATTTATGGTAGATTTGTATACAGGATTCGAGACCATCTTCTGCAAATATTGGGCAATCGTTGATTAATTGGTTATTACATGTTATGGGCGATACATGTAAGGAGGAATGAAGCAGCGTTTGATTGAAAAATGTGTGTGTTGGCATTAATTATTGCAAGGATAAAGTTCAACTCATTAATTTTTTTGGGTTTTTAGTCCAAACTGTACAACACCTGTCATTTCAGTATTTTGAACAAAAAGGCATTACCACTTTATCTGTGACTAAAGTTTTAAAACTGAAAGAGGACGTATTTTTGTATGTTAGCCATATAAAATGGGATCTCGAATTCTCGATATCACACAGTCTTGATGTAATGTCCTCTTTAACATCATCAAAGAATCATATCAGTATAAGTTTTTATCGTTCAAACTTTTAGTTGAAATAGGATTAAAAGTCACCTAATGTATGTTAAAATTTTACAAGCTTCTAAACCTTGTTTTTATTAGCAAAATAAGATCATTATTTTAAGAATAATTATTATAATTGTGTTTAATATATTCCTTATTTATAATATATATATATATATATATATAGAGAGAGAGAGAGAGAGAGAGAGAGAAAGACTTGGGATCATGTGAGATAAAGACTGTTTTCATGACACGTGATTTTTACACTTAAAACTTCACCAGCAAAACACTGTGAATGTAAAACGCTAAAGACATCATTTTCATCATATAGACGGGACAAATCATATGTTTCTAGTCATTTATGTCAGTCAGACATTTTATTCATGAAGAAAAAGGACTCAACAACACATTTTTATCTACACAGACAAATTTATCCAAACAGATAACTTAATCCATACATGACTTAATTAAAAAAAAGTAAACTACCCGTTACTTCATACACAATGACCATCTTATAAACACATATATGACATCTGATATAATGTTCACATTGTTTTACCTATATCAATCGTGTGGGATTCGACATATGTTATATGCTCGTCTAAACCGTATTACTTCGACGCAAGTCCAAAACAACACCTGATCAGGAAGTTGTTGAAAAATCAATTATGTTGATGGTTATTATTATAGAGTGAATTACGTTTTTCGTTTCTATGGTTTGTTAAAAATGCAATTTTCACCCCTGTGGTTTAGAAATTGTGATTTTTGTCTCTATGGTTTGTAATTCATTGTTATTTTCATCTTTATGATTTACAACTTATTGTTGTTTCGTTCTCTGTGGTTTACAATTCTATTATGTTTTGGTCCCTTGTACTTAAAAATAGGACTTATTACAGGGACAAAATAGAAATAACCTGCAAACCATATGGACGAAAATCGCAATTTCTAAACCATAGGGATAAAAATCGTAATTTACTCATATACGATATTTGTAATACAAAACGAAGTATAACAGTGAAACATAATAAAAAGACAATCTCTTTAAATCATTATTTAAATGTATATAATTTATATACAGCAAATACTTACGCACTCATCCCTTTTTATAAGATTTGAACCCTAATTTTCTGTAAGGCTGGACTCTACAGTGATCCAAGTTTCATTGGACGAATGACTCTTTCTTCGTACTTGCATGTAAGGTTTGTGTTAATTTTTGGTTCACCATCTTGCCGAGGGTCCGGTCATGAGATCTAAATCCATTGAACAAACATCGGGCGAATAGTCAATCCTCAAACTAGCCGTTTTCACGTTCATGTGGTTCGTCGGGTTCCTTCCCCCGCGAGCCAACTCCATCTCCAAACACACCTTTAACCTTATCAAAACTTCACTCATTGTCACCCTTTCGGTTGACTTGGCTCGTGTGCATGCAACCGCTACTTCAATAGCTTTCCAAACCGAATCTAAGTTGAAGTCGCCTCCCATTTGTTCATCTACGATGGTCGTGATCTCGCCCTTTTCAAGATACGGGCCCACATATTGCATAATGTGCACATAATCCATACACTTTATGATCACAGGTTGGCCTGTGATCAACTCTAAAAGAACGATCCCAAAACTGTATACGTCACTTTTCTCATTCAAGTTGTGAGATCTACGGTACCTGTATATCAAATATATATAGGTTCGTATAAGTTAATGAATCTTGATAACTACATTAATATTCGCATTGTATCTATGAGTGCATGTGTGGAACCGCCAAATTTACTCTCCAAAAGAATCTTTAAGGAGAGAATCGAGGTCCCAACATATATCGAGAGATGGAAATTTTACCCGTAACGGGGATTTATTTTCATACCGGTGGTAGCAGGGTCGGGGCAGGAATTAGTCTATGAACGAAAATAACAATAAATTGCAAACCATAGGGACGAAAATCGCAAGTTCTAAACCACGAGAACGAAAATTAGAATCATTAACAAACCACAGGGACGAAAATCACAATTTACTCTTGTTTCTATATATAATTACTGCAAATGCAAAATAAGTGCCAGATCAAGACTTACTCCGGATCAAGGTAGCCGGTTGTGCCGAAAACGTCTGTTAAAATATGAGTCGTTTGATCATCTGGAAGACCCATCGAAAGACCGAAATCTGCTATTTTCGCATTCAAATTTTCATTGAGGAGGATATTGGCCGACTTAACGTCTCTATGAATTATAGCCGGCCTACAACCATGGTGTAGATATTCCAATCCTGCAATTCGAGAAGTTTATTTCGTCTTTAGATAAAACTAGAAAAGCTTTCATCCAATGATACGTTGATCAATAGAATACGAATCTAGAAAGTTCTCCAAATTCGAAATTCAAGACGTTTCGGGTTTCATGTTTATTTCTACGCAATTAAGTGTTTCTTCTCACGAAGTGTAAATAACATCCAAAAAAGAAAATTTTAAATGGTGAAAACAAATTGGGCCATGAAAGAAAACAAATCAAACAAATCCAGTAGATCCCATTAGGAGGTGAGGTGAGGTTGGCCCTGTGGGGTGAGATGTATGCAGATCAGGGACGACCCAGTGTATTGGATATGGTGGGTCGAGACACCACTTCGTTCCTCCGTCGTAGTGCAAAAAATTATAGGGTCGTGAAAAATGTCATCGTATCAATTTTTTGTGTGCCACAGTATATATTGTGAAACTATTATGAGGACACAAGTTTCTCCTTAGTAGAGTTGTTTTGTAAGGCTTTTCTTCCATCCCAGACCCAAGTTCGAATCTCATTATTGTCATTTTCTACGTTTTTAGCTTTTAGTTTTTCAGATTTATTAAGTTTCTTAAAAAATTGCAATAAAAGACTTGAACACATGACCTCACATATGAAAAACAATAAACTAACCAACAGACCAATGATGATTTTCTGTGAAATATACCTATATTTGTTTCTTATAATCAAATGGTGCCACCACTTGGAAAAATTTCTAGGTCCATCTCAGATGCAGATTTGTCCTCTACCGCAAAGAGTATAGCAGTTGTTTCTCTAAAGACAATAAAAAGGAGGTTTTTAACGGTTCATAATGAATTTGATTAGGTACTCACCTTGTGCTGCATCAATTGCTATATTGAGTCTCAATTCCCAACTCAACGGATGATCGCTTCTCGCTGCAATAAAACAAACGAAGGCCGTTATGACATGAGATCTGTAGAACCTCATTAGATTACTCTCCAAAAGAGTCGTTGAGATGAGAAGGGGGTTCCAAGATTTATTGAAATAGAAAGATCCAAATCTAGTCAATGTGGAAATCTAATACACTCCCTCCAACTGAGGCTAGACACGCATAGATGTCCTAGAGTGTCAAATCTCGAAAACAAACATTGGCTCTGATACCATGTGAGATATGTGGAACCCCATCAGATTACTCTCCAAAATAGCCATTCAGAAGAGGTGCAAGTCTACTCAACGTAGCAATCTAATACGCCCTCTCCAACAGAGGCTAGACAGACACAAAATCCTAGAGTGACGAATCTCGGACACAGATGTCTCAGAGGCGGACATTGGCTCTGATACCATGTGAGATATGTGGAACCCGTTAAGATTACTCTCAAAAATGAGTCTTCGAGGAGAGGAGGGTTCCAACATATATTGAAGTAGAAATGTCAAAGTCTAGCCGATATGGAACTCTAAGGGCATGTTTGTTATAAACTTAATGAACTTAATAGGACTCACAACTTATTCGATCAGCTATAAATGACTGTTTGGTCGTGGCTTGATAATATAAAAAATGGCTTATTCAGTATGCCTCTATGGGGAAGCTTTATACAGAAAGCCAAGTTTTTTCCAACCCTATTCTTCCCTATTAAAAAATGCGTTCCTTCCATAAAAAAAAGCTTTCCCAAACAAAAACCTTCCTAATTTACACAAACAACTTTATCCATACATGACTTAATGAAAAACCAACCAAAAGCCCCTAACAATGACATAGCATCAAAGCCGTTAACTAAAGAATCTATGCAATACCTAAGATATAATTTTTGAGGTTTCCGTTAGCCATGTACTCGTAGACGAGCGCCATTTTGTTTTCATCGTGGCAATATCCAACAAAGGAGGCCAAATTCCTATGATGAACTCTCATCAACAGCTCAGCCTGCATTTATGCCACAGATATCAGTAAGTTTACATTTTACTTATTACGCGGTGAGGGCAAAACATCCCAAATCTTCTACGCTGGGGTATTCATGGTCCGATTTGGGAGGTTTAACTAGGGGTGTTCGCCATGCGGTTTGAAGCCAAACCACAAACTGCACCACATATGCTGTTTGAACATTCTCCCAAACCGCAAATCGCACCGCATAAACTTCAAAGCGCACCAAACCGCACCGCATTTGGTGCAGTTTATGCAGTTTGCACCTATCGTACTCTAGACCGACAATCCAATAACTATAAGTTTAAAAATACATTATAAAACTGATAATAAAGTGACCGTGGTCCAAAAAACTAAAGAGTTTCAATACATCCAACTCATAAAATACAAATTGCATAATTAGAAATAGTCTAAGAAGTAAAAATAAAAAATAAACTTCAAACTAAATTGGACGTGTAAGTTGTGACATGTCCAACTAATTTACTAACACTGTCAATTGCCATATTGGATCAAACTCAAAGTCCAAAACACATAATCCAAAAATATTACATAAATAATAAATTATAAAATGTACAAAATATGCGGTGCGGTTTGAACTGTGGTTTGATAACCAAAACCGCAAGCCGCATCACATAGTGCGGTTTGGTAAAAATGCAAACCGCAAAAGTTCTAAACCGCACTTTGCGGTGCGGTGTGGGCGGTTTGTGCGGTTTGGATGAACACCACCCAAACTACAATGGTGGTTTAGGAAATTTTCCAAACCGAGAGGTACCGGGCCACAAAAACACGGTCTAGTCTGACCGGTTTAGGCAGTTTGGGCATATTATGAGCTTTAAACAAAAAAAAACATAACTTATTCCTCCAAAAATGAAATTTCTACCGATATAATATTATCAAAAAAATATTATACCAAACATCTATCTTTAAAATTAAAAAAAAACATTTACCAAGTTGAAAAAAAGTTAAACATGTCCATCAGCAATAGTTAAATGTCGGAAATTTGGACAAAGATTGAGCAACTTGAAGGACCATTTGGAATTTGGATTTTGATTTTTGACAAATTTAGGGATTTTTCCGATTTTAAGGAACGTGGACAATTGAGATGTGAAAATTAAAAACTTAATGTCCTGGATGGACTTCTTTTAATTAGGTCACAAAAGTTGAGCCTACAACATGAAAACTAAATATAATTAATACATGTGTATTTTGGCGGTCATTTCGGTCCAAACCGCTAAAAAAACATTGAAACCCTAGACTGGACCGGACCGCCAGACTGCTCAAACCGCCAAAAACGGTCCGGTTTGAGCGGTCCGGCTGTTTTTTTAATGCTCCTACTACTAGCATACCTCATTTTGAAATTCTTTGTATCCTTGCCATGATGATGCAGAAAGTAACTTCACTGCAACTTGGCTGCCATTTTCCAAGCGGCCAAGGTAAACAGTTCCAAATCCTCCCTTCCCGATGATCGTTTGAAAGTTATCAGTCATGTTTACCACCTCAGCATACGTAAATTGCCTGTTATTTGATTCTAATGCTCTTCCTTCTTCGTTTGATTTTGCTTTTCCTATATCGGAAAACAAGATTTAGGGCCTGTTTGTTAGGAGCTTAATGAGCTTAATATGACTCACAACTTATTCAATCAGCTATAAATGACTGTTTGGTAGTGTCTTAATGAAATAGAAAGTGGCTTATTTAGTTAAGCTTCTAGGGAGAACTTTATGCAGACTGTCAAGTTTCTTCCAAACCTGCCACTCCCTGTTAAAAACACGACTCTTCCATCTATGAAAAACCATTCCAAACAAATACCTTTTCGATCCATACATACAAATTAATCCACACATACATATTTATCCATAAGGACTTGTAGAAAAACCAACCAAACAACCCCTCAGTTATTTGTATATGCTTTCCATATATCCTTGAGATTTTGCTTTCCCGTTATATCCCACCTGGAGGCAAGGTCTGGGAGGTAAGATCTCTACAACAATATTGGGTTTATATGACGTCAAAAATAAGTGTCCTAATAAAGTTGGCAGATTACATGAAGAGCACAGTCAGTCTTCTTCATAAGTTCCCTAAGCTTCGCGGGGACCGCGAAGTCCACTTGTAGCTTAATCTTAATTGGCCTAGTCTCTCAATTCTTAGGGAGAAGAATGATGGGAATGAATGGGAAGACCAGTGCAGCAGAGAACGACCACATRAATCGGAATCCGCTTAACTTATTAAGACAGACGACCGAGAAAGAAAGGCTCATCAAAATGAGAAGCTTTTTCTACATCCATATGATCTACTAAAGTAGATCTTGCTTGAACGAAGAGGAAGAGCCCGCTTGAATGAGGATTTCCCGAGGATCTAAAACCGCAATCCCCTTTGGGGGCCAAATACCTCTGTGGAGGTGCAGTCCCTTATATGATCAGATCTTTCATAGGAACAAACAAGTGTCCTATCTAAAAGTGTTACAATAAATTTATGAGACACTTTTGGGTGTCGTAACAAGTTTTTTAGGACATTCTTAAAAAATAAAGTGACATATTAGCTACTTTAAAAGACGTCCTATAAACACAAATGTCCTATGAACAGATAAGTTCATAGGACGCTTCTCAAAAGCGTCCTATAAAATTAGCTAATACAACATCTTACTATACAAATGTCCTAAAAAATTGTTATGACATCCAAAAGCGTCTTATAAACTTATCTAACACTTTTACATAGGACACGTTATTGTTTGGTCCTATAAACTTAAGTCCTATAAAACACTCTATTAGGACACTCGGACATTTTGGACATCTTATAAACCCAATTTTGTTGTAGTGGATGTATGCATACCTTACCTTTGTCCAGAGAGATAGAGAGGTTGTTTCTGAGAAGACACCATGTATTTTTAATGGTTATAATGGATAAATAGGTACTCCTTTTGTCCCAAAATAAATATCCACAATGAAAAAGTCACAGTTTTAAAAATGTGTAATTATTACACTTTTTAATTAACTAAATGACAATTGTACCCTTGATAATAGAGGGGGTAAGGAATTTCTCCATCTCATAACTAAGTGTAGAATTAGAAAGTAGACACTTGCTTTTGGAACTGGACACTTATTATGAGACAAACCAAAATAGAAACATGGACACTTATTTTGGGACAGAGGAAGTAATTCAAATTCCAAAACCTTCCAAAAATAGAAATGTTGAAGATTTCAATGGTATAAAGGGGCAATTAGAAGACGAGAGTAGAAGACATTACCAGTTTTTCCTTTGCGTCTTACTCTCCAAATGATGATCAATAGAAGTAAGAGGACCAAAGACGATAATAGTGATGCAACTATCGGAGCTACAACCTTTTTCTTCTTATTTTGGCATGAACCCGAGTCACAAAGGATTGAGTCGTCGACCCTAGAATAGAATCAGAAATTTGGAAATTTCAAAACAAGCTACTCCCTCCATCCCAAAAATAAGTGTCTACCATTACTATTTTAGTTTGTCACAAAATAAGTGTCCACCTTCGAAACTAAATGTCTATTTCCCGTTCTACTCTTAATTATGAGATTGGGAAAATTCTCTATAATTGAGGGTAATATTGTCCTTTTGTTGATTTAAAAGTGTAATAATTACACATTTATAAAGTTGTGTGCCTTTTGCATTGTGGACATTTATTTTGGAACGGAGAGAGCTTTTTTTTTGCAAATGACAAAATAACGAAAGCGCCAAACCTTAGTGTGAGTAATCCGTTCCTTGATCTCTCCATGAGAGACCGTGGAACAGGGCCGGATAATAGATTTCCCCGTAAGTCCCTGAAACAAATGGAAATATAAGTTGACATAAGGAAGTGACCCACAAAACTAGATACGACGAATTAACTAAATGATAGATGATTAGATTTTATTGTTGAAGTCCTACATTGGCTAGATTTGGACCATTTCACCTCTAAATACGTTGGAACTTCCCTTCTCTCCTCAATGGCTCGTTGGGAGAGTAAGTATGTGGGTTCCACATATTCTCACATGGTATCAGAGCAAAAGTCTACCACTTTATAGACTCGAAACTCTGAGGCAATCTATCCTCATCAAGCCCCCTCATCCGTCTAACCCCCTCTTGACACTCTGGGACAATTTGTGCCCGTCTAGCCTTCGTTGGAGGGGGAATGTTGGAATCCTACATCGGCTAGACCTGGACCATTTCACCTCTATATACGTTGGAACCTCCCTTCTCTCCTCAATGGCTCTTTGGAAGAGCAAGTCCATGGGTTCCACATATTCTCACATGGTATCAAAGCAAAAGTCTTACCACTTAAGGGACCCAACACTCTGGGATAATTTGTGCCCGTCTAGCCTTCGTTGGAGGGGGCGTGTTGGAGTCCCACATCGGCTAGACTTGGACCATTTCACCTCTATGTATACGTTGGAACCTCTCTTCTCTCCTTAATGGCTCTTTGGAGAGTAAATCTATGGGTTCCACATATTCTCACATGGTATCAGAGTAAAAGTCTTACCACTTTAGGGACCCGACACTCTGGGACAATATATATCATCTAGCCTCTATTGGAGGGGTGTGTTGGAGTCCCACATCGGCTAGACTTGGACCATTTCACCTCTATATACGTTGGAACCTCCCTTCTCTCCTCAAGGGCTCTTTTGGAGAGTAAATATGTGGGTTCCATATATTCTCACATTTTATGTTGCAAACGGCAATCTTTGATGAATCGGAGTTAAAGAACTTACAAGAACTTTAAAAGTGAAAGCTTTTCCAGAAACTCGGGTATCGTCCCAGTCAAACTATTATTTGACAGATCCCTAATAACACAACATGCAACCATCACTACATATCACAGAAATATATGGAAATATAACAGAAAAAAGGGAAAGGATGCCAGCAAACGAGTACTTACAATGCTTCTAGTGATGAAAAATTGGCTATGGAAGCAGCTATTTGCCCGCTCAAATCATTTGTGGAAAGATTTCTGTCATTGGTTTAAAAAGGCTAGTAAATGCTTTAATACTTTGTCCAAGTGAGGGCAAAATGCATCAGAATGTAACGAAATTTGCCTTAGGGGTTGTTTGGCTGCTTTTCCATTAAGTCGTGTGTGGATAAAGTTGTCTATGTGGTTTAATCTGTGTGGTTTAATCCATCTCTATAGATCAGAAAGGTTTTTGTTTGGGAGGGCTTTTCAATAGATGGAAGGAGTGTCTTTTTAATTGGGAGGAGCGGGTTTGAAAAAATGTGGCTTTCTGCATAAAGCTCCCCCTAGAAGCTTACTGAACAAGCCACTTTCTATATCATTAAGCTACTACCAAACAATCATGTATAGATGACCGAATAAGCTGCTAGTCCCATTAAGCTTATTAAGTTGCGAGTCCCATTAAGCTCATTAAGCTGCTAACAAACATGTCCTTAGTTCCTATTTAGTGTAATGATGTTTTTCTCAATTAATGTAACAAACTTTCAGTTCTTCCTATTTCATACCCATTTTACTTGATGAACAGTTTTCAGCCTACGTGGCATTAATTGATTTTGACCCACATTTTTCCACGTAACCAAAATTACAATATAAGTTAAGAACTTATCATTCACATTCTCAATAGTTACAAAATCTATTGGGTACTGATCAATATGGATATGAAATAGGAAGAATTGAAAAGTTTGTTACATTATATGAGAAAAACAAAATCAATGTGACACTAAATAGGAACTAACGCAAACTTCATTACATTTTGACGCACTTTGGCCAAAAGAAGAAACAACTTACAAGGATATGATTCGAGGGGGACTAATATTCGTGTAGTTGCATGCTACACCTTCCCACGAGTAGTTCTTTGGGCCACAAGGATCTCCGACCCAATTTTTGTTCACTTTATATGTTGTTCTAATGTCGGCTATTGCATCAACTTTTTGGTATGGAAATAGGGAAACACAAGTTCATTGATTAGCACACCATCCCCGGAAAATGAAACAGAGAAGTTCTAGTATGTGAGATCCCACATTGGTTGTGGGAGGAACAAATGTTGCCTTATAAAGGACTGGATACCTCCTCTACCATATGTGTTTTAAAAACCGTGAGTCCAAGTGTGGACAAAGCGGACAATATCTGGTACGGTTGGCCTGGGATGTTACACAATTTACTAGGATTAGTCTGGGCATAGCAGCGTGGGACACCGTACTAGATTTTATCTGCTTTGTCCACACCTGGATTGAAGGTTTAAAACACGTCTGATATAGGAGGTACCAATTCCTAATAAGGCAACTTCCATACCCCTCCCCAACCAATGTGGAATCTTAGAAATTGCAACTATAAGACATCAACCCGAATAAACTAAGTGGCCACAATTGTTGTGGACACCTGGAATCGAACCCAGGCAGATCGGATATTCCACCACATTCCCTGGGTCTCAACCACTACGCCACAACCCTTGTAGTTTAAGAGGCATGATTTGTTAGCAAACATGATGAGGAAAGTGTACCGTCTCCATTGAATGTTGCGAATTCACTGAACTCTTGGACCCTATATATCTCGATGGCATTAAGGATGGGGGGAAGGTTTGCACTACCACTTCTTTGAATGGAAATCTTATGCTCTTTTCCCACCAAAGGTCTCAAATTATTGAGCGTGGATGCATAGTACGCACGAGGTTTCACATTTCCAAAAAGAGGAGTTCCATTCCAAGAAACATTGAACTCTCTTGATTGGTTCCTGCCGGATACAAATAAGTCAGCAAAGTACATGTAAATGTAGAACTGGGCTTTTGAGTCAGAAGTATTCCAGCTGAACTCCAAAGATCCGGTTCCAATTTTAGGTGTGGCTGCCGTCTGCATGACTTCAGACGGTGCTCTATAACCATTTCCGCTGATATCGATCTCTGAAGATGTGTGTAACGAGTCCCAGGATGGCAAGGTGTAGGAAGACCAAATTCTATCATATATATCATCTGCATATCGACCACTTCCATTAGAATATCCTGTATCCAATCTCTGGAATAGAACTAAAGAGCCCCAAATCGAAGAGTCAATTTTGTAAATTGACCCATCAAGTGGCCTCAACTCCAGTGCCGATATGAAAGGAATCCCATGTCCTGAATTCACTAGACAGACACTAAGAGTATCTGCTGAAGCAACATCGATGATTTCTGTGGTGACAACTTCAGAAGCATTTATGAATTTAACTGATAACCAAAGATTCACACCAAGATAAAGATCAAATTCCGGAAGTTTATTTTCTCCATCGTAATTTCCGTACATGAAAGTTGCTCGAATCAGATTCAAACTCCTCTTTCCACCATTGGGCCTTAAGATGTAACAGTTTTTGTTGCCTTGAGGAAAGCTTCTAAGATCTGAAAGAGGCAATGGGAGAATTGGGTTGATTGGGTACGCGTATTCTGAAGAAATGTTCTTGTTGACTCCGGTGCTTACAAAGGATTCATCTGAGGAGTAACTTATACCCGTATCATCCACATAGTTGAAATTTTCACGTGAGCCACAATCAATGCTTATATAACCTATAGAACAAGAAACAACCAAATCAAACAAATGAATGTTAAACACTTTGGCCTATAGTTTTTTTTAAAGGGTGTCCCAGGCTATGCGCAGACTAGTCCCAGAAAATTGCGATTGTAAGATTTCAGCCCTGATAAACTCAGTGGCCACAATTGTTGTGGACGTATGGAATTGATTGGCCTATAGTTTAAGAGCAAGCAAAATAATTTAGTGTCGAGACTATCTTTGATCTTTGCTATTTGGGTTGTTCCTTGATCCTCTTACTAAGTTTTCTCTTTTAGTTGCTTTTTGTCTATAAGTATTTGTTCTTCTTACCTTTTCACTCACATTTTTGACCAAGCGAGGGTCTTCACGGAAAAAGCTGCTCTTCCCTTTGGGAGCAAGAGGACATTGTTGGTGATTTTAGTGTCATCAAGCATTTTGGTGTAATTGTGATTTACTAGATCGACTAGGTGACAAGGTTAACTTAATGTGCGTTAGGAGGTGCAGAGTGCACACTCACAAATTGCCCCTGTCATCTAAGATTGCCAAAAGGCGGGGGTCAAGGGGGCTGCGCTCCCTTGTGGGGTCCTAGGGGTAGCACCCCTGGCAGTTTGGAGGCTAAGTAAGGATCCGGAAGCCGCTAAGTTCGCATCAGAAGCTTCGGACTCAGAGCTTCTGATCGTTTCAACCTTATCCATAGGCAGTTAAACTACCCTGTGTAACCGTCGATCTCTCTTACATATACATAAAAAGGTTAATCTAGTGTATATTTACTCGAGTTTCCTGCCTAAGAACTAGAGTGATTTTTGGACTATCCCAATACTGATTTCGTGAAACCTAAGGCATAAAGGGTCGAAATATAGCATTTGAGAAGTGCTACTAATACACGATCCATGAAATTATCCAAGTGATTGTAACCACGAAACCCAAATTCTCAACAGACAGGTCCAGCTCAATCCCACAATTCCCACCCCCCCCCCCCNAACAAACCCTATAATATATACAACATCATAATATAAATTTCAGCTGCTTCCATTCAACAGGATAATGAGACAAGAACTGAAAACAGAAAATTAGTACAATGAATAAAGCAAAAACTTAATGGCGTAATTTGGGCTAACCTGTTTGAACCTGTCCATGAACATAAACAAACACTGTAGTAACAGAGCAAAAGAACAAATGGAGAAGGAAGACCATTATTATTCACCAAAAATTTATAATGGAAATTTGATGATGTTGGTTGCTATCAACTACTAGGGGTTGAACTCTTTTTCCCGTTGGGATAACGTGCTTAACGAGCTTGCTACACATATCTTATCTTCCATAGATACCACTTCATTGATCATGTTAGCAAGAATAATGTTTATGGGTCCCTGATATATTAAAACTTATGGTTGACTATTGGATCAAACAAGAAGTCAAAAAAGTGGAACTTGAACAGATCATAAGAATCCAAAACCATCACAAACATGTCAAACACGGATTATTTATGCATATACATTAATTGGGGGCAGTTTAAAATCCAAGAAACTTTCATTGGCATATTAACAAACAGTTGGCGTGCATTCTTAATCAGAAACAGGAAACAGCCAAACCTGAAAAGGACAGTCACAATATATATAGTTCGTGCTAACATGATCGCTGAAATGGGTTTATATATTAACCACTTGCAACAAAACTTGAGCAATTTGATGGCAACTTTAGCTTCTTCAATCATTTTCTTTTATATAAACAAATGCCTACTGTGGGTAGTACTTAAGGTCGTTACCCCATGAACAAAATTCAACGTTGATCCCCACCAACATATAAAACTATAAAATAAGATTCTACAGAGAAATATCAAGAATCTTTATAAACTGGATGAAATATAAAAAGGATCATACAAAAATAAAATTAGAGCCAAAAAGGTTCCATTGCCGGGAATCGAACCCGGGTCTCCTGGGTGAAAGCCAGATATCCTAACCGCTGGACGACAATGGATTCGTTGTTTGAATCTTGCTTTTACATCTAAAGTAGGATTTTTTGTATCTATAATTTGTTCAGCAAATGAATTAGGTAGCCCCGAGATGGGGCCCGTCCAAAAAACAAAGAGAAAACTCGGGTTTTTATATTATGATTTGCTAAAAGCTTTAGTTTTTGTTTCCTTTCAAAATATACGGTTTTGGCGTTTATGATTTGTATTTTATTGTTGTTTATTGTTTTTTATATTAAGGGGAGTTTACTCAAATGATTACTCACTAAGTATTTATTGGTAGGAGTCAACATTATAATTTATTTTTTTTGGTAAGACTATAGTGCATCAAAACGATATAGTATGCAACAATTTATCCGGTAAGCACTTACCCGAGTAAGAGTCGTCACACTCACTTACTGGGTAAGACTCTCCATCCTTTCACCATTCTTACCGGGTAAGACCCTCCATCCTTTTACTGCTCTAACCGGGTAAGATTTTAAACCCTTACCATGTTCATCCGATAAAGAAATTTACCCGGTGAGCATTTACTGGATAAGCGTTAGTAAACAGGCTCTAAATCCATCAGTGTTTACCGTTAAATATGTGGGACGAGAACAACAATGAAGTGTAAACCATAAGAATGGAAATTGTAATTTTGAAAAGCACACACACAGATATAATAATTTTTAACAAACTAAATGGACTAAAAACGTGGTTTACTCTTACAAAGTTATACAAGCTAAAAATCACCTTCTTATGCGCTCGTATAATTGCCCTTGTCCAATATAACTCTGACACATCTTGGTCTTTACGGCATGACCTCACCAGCCACTAGGGGTGCTTATGGGTTGGGTTGATCGGATTGAAGACATTTGAACAACCCGATCCAATGCTTACCATTTGAAATATCTTAACTCAACCCAACTCAAACCAAAGTGCAACCCAACCCAACCCGTACGGGTTGGTGGGGTTGATACTTTGGTACATTAAAATGTACTTCTAACCTCATATATCATTTCTCTACTCATAACTTCTTTTAATCATCAACTATTTGATACAACGTATCCATACTTCATACGTATAACACATTAAGGGGCTGTTTGTTTACCTCTTAATGATACCATTAAGAGGTGAGGGTCTGATTCGGTCAGACATTTTATTGTTTGGATAAGTTTTTAAAAAAGTCTGAATGGTAAGTTTAGATCTGAATCGCTCCTTCACCCACACCCCCTCCATACGATTCAGATGTGAAATTTTGACAGGTTTGCCCTCCCTATTTTTTCTCTAATCATCGTTCCAGATCTGGCTCCATCGATTTCTCCAAGGGACGCTTCTGTTCTATCGATCGATTGTAGGAATCGCACCAGCAAGACCTTCTTCTCGTTCACCATTCTCGCCTTCTTCATCCTCGGTCTGACCCTTTGTCTGCTATTATTTGATTTTCTTCGTTCTTTTTTGGAGGAGGGTGTTACAGCTTGTTTGATCCTCTCTGAATCTCTATTAATGTTGTATGACTTTAGCTGTAAAGCTTGGCACAACTGCCACCATCGTTGAAAACAAAAGGGAGAAGAACAAGAAAATCTCAGCAAGTCGTCTTGGTACAACTCCAGATGCTTCTTCTAGGTTGATGGAGAAACCAACTTTGAGATGACAATTTGGAATTAAAACAATCCATGGTTTTATGTATTCCCTCCCACGGTTTTGGTACAACTTGAGTAATATTATAATATTGATGATAGTGGGGGTCAGGTGTTGTTGGATTGGACTTCTACATTTACCAAAACAAGAGGTTGGGTATAAGAATTATTGGACTTCCATATTTTCTATTTTCCATTTAGAAATTCCTTTCAAAACTGTTGTCAAATATTAATTTTCATTAAACACAAGACTGAGGGTAAAATGGTAATTTTATGCCATTCAGACTGTTGATTCAGAACAGTTTCCAAACAATCTTTTTCTATCTAACACTAAATCATACAGAGTCTCTTATCATTCTGACCACTTAATCATACTAAACTAAATCATTCAGCAACTGCCAAACAGTCAGTTAATTTTCTCAATTTATATATATATGTTCACGGTTACTGAACATGTATACGAATGAGTTATATAGAGATGTGAATAAATTGAAAATATGAGTATATGAAGAGCGTATGTGATAGTATAATTATCTAATGTATATATTAATAGGAATTCAACAATCATATTAATCAAATAAATAAAAGGATATCGGGTTCATTGGGTTGAGTTGGGTTCAAATAGTAGTAACTCAATACCTACGATTTGAAAATTTTACAACTCGATTAGACATCGGGTTGCTTCGGATTGAGTTATTTCATGTTGGGTTGGGTTGGGATTGATCGGGGTGGTCAGGTTTTTAAGCACACCTACCAGCCACCACAAATTTTTCTTGTGTTTATTTTTCCCTTCGGGTTTCCTTTCATCGATGTTTTATATGCACGCAAAAATGTAGAATGTAGACCTCTTTCCTCAATTCACTTACCAAAGTTTGACATCTGTGTTATTTTAGCATTAAAGACGAGCAAATCACTCATGAATTTACGTGTGTCACAAAAACACATACATGTCGTTTGTCTCTTAGTTAAAGAACATCTGAAATCTGTCTTTTTTGGTAATTATGGGTTTATGTGGCAGCTTTTGTGCACTGACTGATCTCCTAGGTGACCATGAATGGCTTGAAGTCACTGTAGATGAACCTACATGGCTACAAGGGTTTTAGTAGCTCCTAGATTCGAACCCGGGGGGATTAGTCAAGTGAACCTCAATTTTTTGCATTTTTACAAACCACGATGGTTATCTTGTAACCTCAAAACTGTAAGGACGATAAACTGTTATTTTCAACAAACCATATATACCAAATTTGTGGTCTACTCTATTCTTTTTTGAAGAGTAAAGTACGTTTTTCATCCATGTTGTTTGTTAAATTTTGTGGATTTCATCCTTGTGGTTTTCAAATTGCAATTTTCGTTCCTATAGTTTGTATTTCATTTTTATTTCCGTTCATGGGGGTAAACACTACTTTTTAGTATAACGGGCTAAGATATACATCACTTTTAATATGGTTACATCTTTCACTACTTTGTTCTCAATGTAGTTTCAGAATACATACGGTGGCACACAACAAATTAATATGGTTACATCTTTCACGAATCTATTTTTTTTACTCTTCGACGGAGGAATAATACGGTGGCACGTACCACTGTATGCCCTATAATATGTCCGTCCATAGTGCCACTTGCGGATGTAAGAGAAAAATGACTAAAAGATGAATTTAAAGTCTAACATTTTCTATTAATTTCCCTAATAAAAAAAATTCAACAATGAATAAAAATATAATTTATTTATTTATTTAATAGAACAAGAAAAACAAAAAATAAGGACAAAGAAAATAAAGAATATACGACAGTGGGAAACCAATCATCTGCATGTGTAATCCCAGCTCATCTACCTACACGCCTGCATCTTTAACGTGCATCCATTCTCCACCCTACACGTGGCACCAATCTAAAAATACTAATTTATTTAATCTTTTTTATAATCGTAATTAACAACGACATACAGAGTGGCCGTTACCTTTTAAGCAATAAATAAATAAATAAAATCATTTATTATTATATATTCTCTATGTATGTGTGTATATATACCTCATTATACACACATTTCAGCCATTGAATTTTTGAGATATTAGAGGGTTTGGGTATTTTCAAGATTTTAATTATTTATTTATTTTTTATTTTAAAAAAATCGAAATGAAGGGCGTCGGAAAGGTTTTCACGGTGACGGTTTTTGTTACGTTGTTGTGTTTGATTTTTCCGATTATCGATGCTCAGGGACCTGCTTCTGCTCCTTCCCCTTCAAGTGACGGTATTATTCTCTCTCTTATTTCTAGGTCTTAATTTGGAATAAGTATTGATTTCAGATGTAAAATATATTGTGACGGGTTTTACAGAGAGATTATAGTGAAAATTAATAGATTTGTAGACATACATTTTGCATGCCCAGAGATTTTGAACTTAATATGAACGACAATTGTATTATACGAGCGAATTTTATGTTCAAACACGGTTATTTTGTCAAGTCGAGGATTTTTACAGTTTACAGATAATACTGTTATACCATTCAAGGTGTGTTTTAAAGCAAATTGTCGGGTTGCATACTACTTTGTTACGAAAGGTGACGAAATTAAGTCACGAAAACCGAGTTTTATTGTGAAAGTATTTTAACGATCGGGTCCCGTAAGTGAAACATGTGTTACATGCATACCTCTTTGTTATATGTAGAATAAACAGATATAAGTCATGAGACGACATCTGTTTAAATGGTCAAAAATCTAAATACGGGATACAGAATCTTGGGTTCGTTATCAGTAAAATGTTTATCGTATATCGAAACATCGAGCTCGAAGATAGTAAACATTATATAAGGGTATTTTTGTAATTTGTATGATAAAATTTATTGATTAACAATGGGTATTTTTGTATAGGGGCAACAATTGATCAAGGAGTGGCTTATGTACTCATGGTGGTTGCTTTGGCCTTGACCTACATCATTCACTAGCTCTTTATTTTTTTTATTTTTTATTTTATTTTATCCTACAAAAAATTTATTGGGCTTGTTTTGACTTTTTTAAGTCAAACTTAATTCTTTGTAATGTAAAGATTCTATTTCTTTGGTTCAATTCTGAAACGTTAAATCAAATGGATTCAATTTGTCCGAAACATATACATGTCGTAAAATGACAAATTACATGAAAAAATAATATATTTTAATTTGATTTTCATTTTGTGTAACGTACTTTCGAAACTTTCAATTTGTCCGGTCCTAATGCTGATGTGGCGAGTGATGTGGTATTGAACTGAGTATTATTTGTTGACATGGATATCTTAATCTAAAATTAGTTTTTATGTATTATGGTTTATTAGAAGAAAGGGTTAATGGTTCAATCGGGAACTCGGGTATTTAAATGTTTAATACTTTATATCTTAGGTATCAAAATGAAAGTTTTGAAAATACGTTATTCAAAATAGAATTCAAGTTAAAGTATGTTATTTTTTTCATGCAATTTGTTCAATGTAATACAACAGCTTAAAATTATTATATTTTATTTTTATAAGAAATTTGCATCATCTTATTTAAAATAGAGAAAACAGAAATCTTGACTCCTCTAAAACTATCTACAAATACGAAGAATTTCCTAAAACGTGTTGAATATTTTAATAATATAACTTATGTTATAATATCTAAAATAAAGAATTTGTTGAAAAATGTAATATTTTTGAATATTTTGATTTTTAAATCTCTATTTTAAAGACTCTGTTGAAAATACTCACAACTCCATCATAAAAATGCAATTGTGATTTCATTTATAACTTAATAAAATTCTATACATATAATAAAATATCTATATATATATATATATATATATATATGTATACTATATTATAAAACATTTGACAACAACTCTTAAAAACCGTTTTTTATGCATTAAATACTGTTTGTTGATACATATTACTTAAAATTCTATATTACAAGTAAATTATACGTAAATAAACTTATTAAAAGCTCCATGTTTGAATTCATGTAACTAACTGCATATAAACATAATTAAATAGATGATAAATATTCTATTTTAAATATAAAAAAAATTAAAATATAATTAGGATAGTTATTGATTTCTAACAAAATATTTAAATATTATCTTTAAAAAATTATATTATTAAACCAAAAATAAAAAAATAAAAATATTACGTTTTTTCAAAACCACATAAAACCGTATTATAATATCGACCAAGACAAAAAAATATTAAAATCAAGATGTATCTCGCTGCATTGTACGAATACTTTTTTAGTATTATATAATAACTCTGATGAGTTGAATATCAATTTCTCATGTTATATTCTACTTTTCAATTACAACCGATATTCGGAAACTTGAAAAAACTTGTTTATCAGATAAAAATGGGTACGGAATAGTAAAAAAATAAATAAATATTTACTACATTAATTAATTAAAAAATTATCGTTTAATTAAATGAAAATTAAAATAAATTTATTAAATTTTTGAGTAAATTACAAATTTTGTCCCCTCACTTGTTAAAAATTGCAATTTTTGTCCTTGTAGTTTCAAAACTACAATTTTTATCCTTATAGTTTGTATTTCATTGCTATTATCATCCCTAAGGTTAATTCATTGGTAATTTACCATTTATGAAACGAAAACAACAATGAATTATAAACCGTAAGTATTAAAACAACAATAAGTTGTATAAACACGATGGATAAAAACAACAATAAATTGTGAAAAAAACAATGAATTATACACCGTAACTTCAAAAGCATGGCAAACGGAAATAGCAACTTTCAACAAACTACAGGGACGGAAAGGCGTGTAGATTGCAATGAAATGACCATAAAATTCCCAAAAACACGATACTGATCTTTAGTTGAAACTTAAACGTTAACCAACATCACAACTTATAAGCATTGTTCAACGAAAAGTAGCGAGTATGGTCAAAGTCAACATGATTAACGGTCTAAAATTTCCATCGGACTAAGCAAAAGGCGCATCAATCGGCTTACTTCTCTGATGAGTTTGGCCCCCTCTTCTTTCCAAAACCAACAACTGCATAATTGAAAATAAAGTTGTTAGGTGTAAAGAAAACCGAACGATATTCCCTACAATCACATCTTCAGTAAACCAAACCAAACCAAACCAAACCACCCAGTATGACGATATGTCTCACCAGAAGGTCGGGTCGGGGGGGGGGGGGGGGGTTGAGACGTAAGTAGACATGTTCTCTACGGATACCAGACGATATTGGACTACATATCGACTACACTAGACTGAACAGGTGGGAGTGAGGTAGGTGCGCGAAACAACTGCGGAAGATTTTAGGGATTTAATATAACATGGGTAGTTCCGTTATTTACCCATTTTGTCCATCACTCGTATTTTGTCATACTCATATCATATCCTATCACGGATAAAGGCCTAGATGAATAAGACACTTATTCAGCTCAAATCGGTACTATTAGAGTCCCACATTGGTTAGACTTCGACAATTTCTCCTCAATATACGTTAGAACCCCGCTTTAAAGGGCTTTTCTAGGAGAGTAATCTAACGAGGTTCCACATATTCTCTGGTATCAAAGTCAAGTTCTACGATTCCAGGGACTAGATAAGTAAATACAAATCGTGTCCATCTAGCCCCTATCAACGCTCTAGGACCTCCTTTGTTGGATTACCATACTATTTATCCTCAATGGCTCTTTTTGGATAGTAATCTAATGAAATTCCGCATATTCTAGCACCTGCAAACTCTTTAGTATCGACAAAGATGATTTCTCAATCCAAAGACAAAGGCACACCCAAATTCTTAAGGTATAACATTCATCTTTTATGGGAAAAAGGTAAGAACGGATCTACACTCTTGGATCAATCCTAATTGAAGATAAAATAATAATACCCTTCTAAGCTAATTCATAGGTTATTTTGGGCTTAATCTGAGCCATTAGATCAACACTAATTAAGGGGCCGTTTAAAAAAAAAGGTTTAATGGCGGGGACCTCATGGCCCCGTGGTCCACATTTTGTGAACCCTACTTGTCATACCTCATAAGCAAGCACCAGAAAAGACAACCTGTCCTCCCCTGGAATCGAACCCGGGTGGGCTCGCCCAAGGCAAGGCATTTACGAAAGGAGATGGCCACTAGGCCAAGGCCTAATGGTTAATTAAGGGGCCGTTTACTAAACACTTAACAAGGTAATTCAATTACTTTACCAAATGATGGACCTAGAGTCTTACCTGGTAACCCAGTAAGTGAGGATGACAACTCTTACCCGAAAGAGTTTCGTGGTTATAAATGCTTACTATTTATCCACTTTTTGATGACCGAAAATGTTATTCCTTAAGGTAAATGAGAGTGGCGACTCTTGGGTTTGATTCTTAGGCAATGAATGAATAAAGAGCTTAAAGTGGTGAAACGGAAAACTTACCGGCGGTGACGAAACGGCGGTTGTATTGAATGCGCTTGTGAGCACGTCCACGGGGCTGCTTCTTCTTGTCTTGCTTGGCCACCTTAGGGGTTTGGCCTCGCACTTTTCCGGCACGAGCCAACGATCCGTGAACCTTTCCTGTAAACAAAATCAAAGCAAAATACGTTAAATTGCTCGATTCGAGATCATGATTTTAGCAATTAAATATCAAAAAAACAGGTAAATGTTACTAAATTTCAAGAAATTGGAATATTTCAGCTAACCCATGTCGAATTTGAAGCTCTGATTCCTTGTGTATTCTGCTACGATTGGCTCTAGACCTCTGATGCAGCTGAATCACTCGAGATTGCAAAAGTTAGGGTTAGGGATTTAAAGGAAATACGTGTATACAATTGGGGGTCGGGTAACAGGCCTTATGGGCCCATTTGTTTTTTCTATTATTGGGCTTGATAATGGGCTGGTCGCTGTATGAAGACTGAAGTTACGGATTTCTTGGGCTGGGCTGAGCTGGGCTGGCTCGGACCCAAACAGCCCCGGTCTTAGAATTGTTTTTCATAATCGGTCATGATCCCGATCAAAAATTCATGGTCAGGTCTATGTGTTCTGTAACCAGTCCCTGTCCCGATCGTAGCTTATGATGTTACAGATGGTATAAGAGTCAAGAATCAGATAGATGTGCCTGCGATGACGCTAGCTCTGGAGAGGGTATAACCCCTCTACCAATGCATTTAAAAACTGAGTTAATATTTGAACAAAAGGTACAGTATCCAGTATAGTTAACCTAAGATGTAACAAAATCAGTTGACATTATCTACATTTAGTTAAACAAAAAAATGACATAACTTGGTCCATAATAACCTATTCGATTTTTTCTTTAGGATTCACGATCTTTTTGATGAATTTTCAAACTTTGCTGATCAAATTTGAAGCCTAGTCTTAAGGTATTACAAAAGCTAGGGTTGTAGAAAATAAACATAAGTAGGAGGATGTATTGTGCAATTTCCAAAAACATCATATTCTATAGATAGAGTTGTTCATGGGTGGAACGACCCGTTAAACCCTACCCATCCGGCCTGCTAGATATACAAGCTTGGACAACCATTATCTAGAAAAATGGACAGGCCTGGATTTGTTCGTTATAATCAATGGACGGACATGGTCAATGTAAAAATAAATATGGGCAGGTCTGCCCGGCCCATTTATATTTTATAATTAATTTTTTTTATCATTAATTAAAATTATACTACTATATTCTAATATTAAATTATTAAAGTTATAGAATGAGAATTAGGACTCTTTGGTTTTTCTTAAAGATCCAAAAGGCTATACACCGTCTTTGTTAGCATCCTTATGTCAAAAGTCTTAATCGATCAACAATGGATAGAGTCACTAGTTGCTTAAAGTTTAGTTTCAACGATGTTTTTCTTTTACTTTTTGGTTCCACATTTGTTATTTAATAATTACACTTTTAGGCCCGTTAACTCCCGACCCGTTTATAGGGTGGACAATGACAAGTTGTTAAGCCCGAAAAAGGGGCTTGAGTTTACATTATTAAGCCCGTTGGACAAAAAAACAAATTAGGCCCGGCTCAGGCCCGCAAATGATCATCTCTATCTATAGAGTAAATTACATTTTCCGTCTATGCCGTTTGTTAAAGATTACGACATGTGGATTAAAAATTACGGTTTTCATCCATATGGTTTGTAATTCATTGTGATATTTATTCTTATGGTTTACAATTTATCGTTGTTTTGATACCAACGGTTTACATTTCTTTATTAATTCAATAACGAAAATAACAATAAAAATTATAAATTATAGGGACTAAAATCGGAATTATTAACAGACTATAGGGACTAAATTCGTAATTTACTCTATTAATTACTTGTGTTCAAAGAGGCATGAACGATTTGCAGTTGGCGAAGCTTTTCTTCGTCGAGGATGAAGAGGCTGGCGAGAAAATGGAAGAATGGTAGCGATGACGACGAAGAAGACGACGACGGAAAATCCTGCCTTCCGACGAGCTCCGATTTCCATCCAATGGATACCGAAGGTGTGTTTTTTCGCTTTACCAGGCTCCGATCCCTGATTTTGATAATTAGGGTTTATAATGGCATGCACTTTTTCTTTTTTGGTTTTGGAATTACTGATTGGTTACCTGAGAAATACGCCACAGAGCAGGAGGAGCTGGTTAGATCGCTTGAAAGGTCTCTAGCTCAACAATCTCGTTTCTGGAGGGTAATTTACACACACATGAATATGATCGATCGTGTAGTGTTATTTCTGAATCATAAAAAGTAGAAAAGAATCTCAGTTTGCACATTATTTAGTGAACGGGGGCATGCAATTTGGTGTTATGGATTTGAAGCAGTTTCAATGTTAAATTTGAACATATTTTTGTCCGATTCCAAATTCCAATCCAAGCCATGGTATTGGGCCATGTTTAGTTCAAAGTTTAATCATTTTTTGCTTGATTTGGAATTAATTCAACCGAGTTTAGGTTCAAATTGGCTTTGATGCCGATTTGAATCCATTGTATTGCAATCCCGAATTTACATAAAAGGTTGTATCTTCATATTAATATTTGGTTTTATGTTTTGTAGCGCGTGTTTGCGGGCTTGCATTGTTGCTTTGTGGCATTTCTCATTTTCTCCATTCATGGACAAACAACAATGCCATGGGAATTGGTATGTTGGATGATGAAACGTATCTAATATATAAATACATGTTATTGTGATGTGTGAATAAAGAAACATGTTACATTCATTCTTACTTCTAATTGGCAGTTATGATGTGTCCAACAATATGAAATTTTGATAAAAATATTTAAATCATAGTTACTAAAAGAGTGGCTTCACTTGATCGAACATATCATGATCACAGTGAGGGCCTGTTTGTTAGCAGCTTAATGGGACTCGCAGCTTATTCGGTCAGCAATAGATGACTGTTTGGTAGTAGCTTAATGATATAGAAAGTGGCTTATTCAGTAAGCTTCTAGGGGGAGCTTTATGCAGAAAGCCAAGTTTTTCTCAAACCAGCTACTTCCAATTAAAAAACACGTTCCTGCTATCTATAAAAAAATGTCCAAACAAAACCCTTACAGATTAAACCACACAGACAACTTTATCCATACAGGGCTTGAAAACCAACCAAATAACCCCTGAGTGTTGATCTGTTCACTAAATTTTTAGGCGCAATCTAGAAGAAAATGGTTTTCATACGTGATTTTGTCGCATTGTGCTCTAAACTTTTTAGTCTTTGAGCACTATCCAACAACACTAAGGTCCTTGCTAGAATTGTGGTCAAAATGGAGTGGTTATGAGTCTGTTTGGCTTCTGATGTTCATTGCATTATGCATGCACTTAAAGCTGCTGAACCATTCAGTTGAGTGGATTAAGGGCTGACCTCGAGTTTGACTACTAATTCACCATAAGTAATAGGAGTCTTAAAAATGGACTCGTTTGGGGTTTAAAGTTGTCAAATTACAATTTGTATCACTAATGGTAACACATCGATCCTTTAGCAGATCAGATAGATGTTTGTTTCTGTCTGCTTTGGCTGTTTCTTCAACTCCATGGAGATTAAAACAGCTTAAACCCTCTTTAGGAAATTGTTAATCACAACTATAGAAATTTGTAACACCGGATACCTTTCTTGATGCAATGTAGTGTATTCATTGCCCCCTTCCCTTTCTCCAGTGAGATTGATGTAAGCAGAAGGGATTCATGAGTTTCTTAATTGATCAACTGTCTTTCTTTATATGAAGATCAAGCAGTAACATCGTGTTCTTATGACAGCGTTACCATGCCTACTTCATGGATGAGATTGAATCATGGACTGTAATTGCTGCAGGTTAGACATTCTCTTGAATTACATGTTGCCACCCTTTCGTTAGTGATCTGCATGGCCAATATTCTATATTCTAGACCTTCTCATGAGAACAGCAATAAATAAATATGATTTTAATGCCTGTGTATTTTGCTTCCTCAATTTTCATGTCATCACTTATTGTTTTGTCATCAATCATTAGGTTCATGTCAAATTCTTGGAAACATCATATGGGGTGAATTTGTTGATCTTGAACATCAACCAATTCAACCTTCCTTTGCCGAAAATGGCATCTCTTAGGAACATGGATATTCATTAAACATGCATTGGTGATAGACAAGTCAGTAATTTAAGATTCGTTAAAGACATGAATTTATGAGTTCGTTAAACCATTTAAAAGAAATAATATTTGTGAAAATAAAGAACCTCGTATATAAGTTAAAGAATTTCAAGTGTAACTTTTTAAATGGATACATGGTTTTAAGAATAAATTCAAATATATTGAAATCAAAATTCCACGTTTTCATATATAAAATTGGTACCATTTGTAAATTCCGATCCAAATAACAAATGCTTGCAGAATTTTCATATCCTGCCTACCTTGGATAGAGTCTTTTTTTGACCTGAATATGATCAAACCTTCATTCCGTAAACGCCCCCACCAACTCCATACTTTTGTAAACCTTGAGGGCCATTTCAAACGGAAAATAAAACCTAGGCCTTGGGGATCCTCTCCATGGGTCTGCAGTTCGAGTCTCCTCAAAGCCACTGCGCTAGTTGTTATCTTCAGGGTTTTCATGGGATTAGTCGAGGTGCGCACAAGCTGGCCTGGACACCCCCGGTATTCCCCCCCCAAAAAAAAATGATATGCTTTTACGAGTGTCGTGATGAAGAAAGTTGACTAAAGTATGCATGTGGCACATTGACATGACCACAGTAGACTTCATCGATTCATGTTGCAATTGGAGAAGAAACAAAATTCCATATTTTACTGTTTGTCACTTAAACCACTGAATGTATCAGTTTTCTGAATATAAACCATTCTATTTAAGAAAAAATTCTAATAAGCCACAGATAGAGTATATGCTTCTTATTAGCTAGTTTTACCTGCAATTAATGTACTCCTTCCATCCTGTGAAATTACAATATCTTCATTTGAGGGTTTCCAACTTAAAATTACTTATTTGATCATTATTATCAATGGAAATATATTGGTTGATGAGTCTGACTGATGCCTTCGCTTTGTTTCTAGTGGACGGTGTTCTAGATTAAAGATGGGCAAAAATACCAGACCTTTGGTCCATATCTGTCCAGGACTAGACCATAATGTCATCAAGCCGGGTCAGACCAGAACGCCGGTCCTTAATCGGTCCAATTTTTTTGAGGTGGACGGGTCTCTTTCGGACTGTTTTAACCAGACGGTTGACACTAGATTTTTTAGGACCGGTCCTTGCCCATCTCTGTTCTAGATATTTTGACTAGTATTCGAACAATTTCTTTATAATTTGCCATAACATAATTCTCAATCTCCGTCGTTGACAGAGTGGGCAGCGGTTTTCGTGTCTTTTATGGCTGTAGCTGGCTTGCTTCGTAGCTCACGATCTCAGAGACGATGGCTTTGGTTCTCTTGCTGTTTTGGTGCTTTGCTAGCGGTTTTCTGGTTGTATAATATGCTCAAGTACGAAAGCCATACGCACTTTTTTCTTACTTACACTCTAGATTAGCACTCTATATAAGATCAAGAACTACAAAACACCTTTCCTACACTATACAGTCAATGTCTTTAATATCTTAAAATCTCATAAGTGCTCGATTTCACTTGTAGGCTGCCGACATTTCGATGGGATGTTATCTGGCTTCCTTTAGGTCCCTTGAGGTACTATTTCTGTTTTTATAATCTCTCTTTTCGATGTTTAATCCCTGCCTTAAATGTAATTACAAACAGTTTTATTGGTGCCCCACATCAGTTAGGCTTAGCGTTTTGTATATTTTGGAACCTCTATTTGAAGAGCAACACGATGGCTACACTAGAGACGCACGACTCACGGGCCTTCCAAGCCCTTTTTAGTAAGCAAAAGAAGAGCCCGAGCTTTTTTGGGCCCTAGCTAGGTTGGGGATGGGCTTTTGAGTGTGACAATAGGTCCAATCGGGCTTTTCTAGGCTTGAGCTTTTTTTGTCTTCTGAAAAAAGGACCCTATCGGGATTTTAGGCATGGCTTGGCCCCAAGCTTTTTCTGTTCGGGCTTTTTGTGCATCTCTTGATTCCACATGGTATCAGAGTAAAGGTCTACCACATCTAGGGACTTAGCAGCACTTTGGGCACAATCTCCGTCTAGCCCCTGCCCCCTGTTGGAGTAGGCGCATGGTAGAGTGATGTGTTAGACTTAAACTCTTTCTCCTTTGTATATGTTGGAACCTCCATTCTCTCCACGACGACTCTTTTGAAGAGTAATCTGATGAGGCTCTGCATATTTCACATGGTATCAAAGTCGTGGTCTGCCACATCTAGGGACTCGATACTCTAGGGCACAATATTCGTCTTGCCTCCGTCGGAGTGGGGTTGTTGGAGTCTCACATTAGCTAGACTCAAATCTTTTCTCCTCAGTATATGTTGGAACCTCACTCATCTCCGAAAGAGCTTTTTGAAAAGTAATCTCATGGGATTTCCCATATCCTATATGGCATCAGAACCAGGGTCTACCATATCCAAGTAGTCGACCCTTTGGGGCATAGTCTCTGTCTAACCTCCCATTATAGAGGCCATGTTTTGAAGGGTGTGGCAAACTGTGACCGCAAGAAATCAGCGCTGATAAACTCTGTGGCTATAGTTGCTGTGTATGCTTATAATCGAACCCTGGTTAGATGGGATATTCCACCACATCCCCAGAGCCTCAACCACTACGCACCAATCCTTGTGGTTTTATAGGAGGCATGTTGGAGTCTCATGGCAGCTAAACTACGACAATTTTCTTCTAAAATACCTTGTAATCTTCCTTCTCTCCACTAGAGGACTCCTTTGGAGAGTAATCTGATACAAAATTTTCTTTTTCTTTTTCCGAATGAACGGATTTTCATTGTTGTTGCAGTGGAGCCGGGTTTTCGCTCTACGTAGATCATCTTATGAACGAATCATCGGAGGAAGTTAGAAAACTTCGAAGCTACATGTACTCTTACAAGTCCCATTGAATGAAGGTTATTTTGGTGTACTGAAGGCATGCAATAAATTTTGTACATTAGATGGAGATGAATGAGATTTTTTGGTCCTTATTTTGGATATAAATCCAGCATAAATAAATACGTGACTTTTTTTAGATATATATATTTTAATGTTCAACATGAGTGTGTGTGTGTGTGTGTTTTGTTCTTTCTTTGAGTACAATTTACAAACCCGTTTGTAAGCGTAGAAACATCAAAATACTATTTATAATTGTTCAAGGTTTGTTGCTTTTTATATATGTAAAACATTTGCTAAATGGGGGCAAGTTTTGGTTGAAAACCGTATTTCATTTGCGAATAGGGGAACCACTGTGCAGATACCATGCATTCGGGACATCGGTAATGAATCTTGTTAAAACTCATGTAAGTTATTCACGATGAATATGGACACGTGGTGCGTTATCGATGTTTCCTTGGTTCACAATGGAAATGTGCTCTGCGACCAACTTTTCCCCAAAATAGGGAGTTGTTTACCAACACTTACCCGGTAAGCGTTTATTGGTAAAATTCAACACCATCACTTACTTACTAGGAAAAGTTTGTCCATCAAAACGGCATCGTATGCAACAATTTACCCGACAAACGTGTTAACTGTGGCAAGAATCGTCGTCCTTACTTGTCGGGTAAACTTTTGATCCTTATCTTGCTCTTGTCAGGTAAACTTTTGATCCTTATCTTGCTCTTGTCAGGTAAAATTATCGGTCTTTACTATATTCATCCGGTAAGACAATGTGACTTGGTAAACCGGACAAGCGTTTTGTCAATGTGGACACATGTAACGCTGAAAAAGGGCTGATTAAAGGACGGATGATCGAAGAACGAGTTACAACTCACGACAATCAACAGTATTAAAACCATAAAGAATGAGATCAATTAAAGTAGAATTCACCATATTTTGAGCTAAAGACGGGCTAACGAACTGTTATGTAGTGGCTTGGGTCATTCGGAACCCCCAAATAGGTCAACGGCTCAGGTCCAGAATCCATGATGTACTTCACTGTTTTTCAAATGAGTTTACTTACTTCTTAATAGTTTTATCAAAAGATAACATATGAATAATCATTATGAGATAAATCTTGTTTGGTTAAAAAAATTCAAACTTTTAATGATTCTAAAACTCTTTGAATGATTACGTATCATAAACCTCCCTTAACCATTAAGTGAACTAACTTCATTGTAAACAATTGCCAAACAATTATATTTCATTTTACACTATATCATAAAAGCCTCTTAATCATTCTACACCAAACTATTCAGCAACTGTCTAACAACCCCTTAATCAATATGGGCACAAACCAACCCAAAACATGCACATTTACCAGAAAATTATCTGTGGCGTTTTTTGTTCAAGATTCTGTTTAAAATATGATAAATGAGTATCAAATTCTTCCATAACATGCAACACACATAAGTTACCTAAATATCAAAAATCCAGACTTTAAGATATAATGTAAATACTACATTCATAACAAAAAGACCAACATCCCCAAAATCTGAACTCGAATAAAAGCATTCTCACCTGCATATTTCAAGAAAAAGACACTATTACTTGATGAATCAATCTTCATCATCGATAACTTTGGTTCCAAGCCCCTTCAACCCTTCTGCTGGGATTTCGGCAACCGTCACAAGAGAGTAAAGTTCTTCCTTGGCGTCTTCGTCATCATTTCTCTTGCGAGCAATGCGGACTCTGACTCTTCGTGGAACGCTTCGGATTCCACGACTCCAGATGTGTTTGTTTAGCTTGACATCTACTCTAACATCGGTTGTTCCCATGGCTTTCTGGGCAAACTTTCTGATTTCTTTGATGGCCTTTGGAGCCTTCTTCTTGAAAGTGCTGATTATAAAGAGAACCCGTATCAGAATTTCAACCAATGTGGATTCCTAAAGAGCCCAATAACGAAAACAACAAAGCAGCATTTGCATAAAGAGATCTAAACAAACATAGAATAACAAAGTAACCATGCATGTGTCTCTCGTACTCGTGAATATGCAGCTGGGACAAGTTTGGTATACAGACGGGAGGGCACTTGAGAAGCAGGAGTGAGGTAGGCAAGTTAAAGAACTATGCTAGGTTTTATAGTTCAAATTTGACATGGGTAGTTTAGTAATTTACCATCCCACGTCTCATAGATTTCTGTTTTTAACCTATTTTGGTGTCGGTAGTGACATGTTCTAGTCTAATGTCAAACCAAACATGGCCAAGCTGTCTGGCGTACCAATGACATTTCCCAGACCATGTGTTGGATAAAGACAAAACAGCCATAACTACACAACTGATTAACAACAACACATCAGGGTGATGGCAACAAAAAATCAAAAGCATGAATCACAACAATTGTAACATCCCAAGACAATAGTACCAGATATTCCAGTTGTAAAACACATCCGGTAGAGGGATCTTACAATCCACCCCCTTGGGAGCCCAATGTTCTCATTGGCACACCAGTCCAGTTCCCAGCTCTAATACCATCTATAACATCCCAGGACAACTGTACCAGTTATTGACCGCTTTGCTCAAACCTAGACTCACGGTTTTAAAAGCCGTCTGGTAGAGGAGGTATCTAGACCCTCATACTTATAAGGCATCTTCGGTTTCCCTCCCCAACCTATGTGGAATCTAACAAAAGTTCACTTGTGAGCCATCAAGAATAACAAAAGAGTTGAGTTTTGAGAACATAACTGAGAATATACTGTCTTCTATCGATATAATTATAGAAACAGTCCTTAAAATAGTTGTGAAACACAACATGAACAGATATTTGACAATACTACAAACATATGTTAACAAACACTATTTTGCTAGTCAAAACTGCACCTTCAGAAGTTGTAATTGCTGCTATAAAAGTATCAAAGACGCAACAATCGATATCTCAACATCCAACTCTAACAGAAACTAAAAGACCACCATGTCTACATTTAAGATATGAATGAAAACTATAGCAGTTGCAGTTCATATAAACTCACAAATACAAGTTCAATGATCTTTTAGAGAAACAAACACGAAATTTTCACTTTATCATATGAATTGGTATTCAATTAACTCACAAAGCATCCGATTGAGCACAATAGCAATAACTAAGAAACAAATAAATTAGTATGATAAAGGTTTAGCTGATCAACAGATTGAGCACATATATCATCACATCAAAAACAAAATAACGTATCAATTTAATGTATATTTGACTCAAAGTAAAGTAACCACGATTGAAAATTCTGGAAAACACAACGGAACAAGCGAAAAAACACAAATGAATCAGGAATCAAAATACCGAAACCGACCAATCGAAAGAATCGACTATACACGTACCATCCATGGAGGCGCTTGTGGAGATTGATGGTGTACTCCCTGGTAACCACCTCTTCCTTTCTTCCTTTAGTCTTCTCCACCATTGTTTGGCCTCTCTCTCTCTCTCTCACTTACACCTCACCTGCAAAAAAAAAAGAAATATAGCCTTAAAAAATCAACAATTTTCAATCCGTTTTAACCATAAAAAGCATCATCAATACAAAAACCGATTGATCCTAATGACAATCCATTAATGTGTGTTCATCTGTGTGAGAGATAGATAGAGAGATGGGAGAGAGATGAACCTAGGGTTTTGAAATCTGTAGCAGAGGAGGAAGACGGAGGCGCTAAAGAATAAGTAACAGGTGAGAGGAATAAAAACCCTAATTCGAAACCGTTCGGATTACCGGCTTTTTGTTTTTGTGGGCCTTGACCCGATTTTATCCGGCCCAATTAAAAGCCTCTTTTTTTTCTTTCTTTTTTTGATTAACCTCAATATTCAACCCGCTATGCAAGCCGACTAATCACAGCACGACCACTTGCTTTGCAGATAACTCGGAGTCACCGGATTTGAATCTCCATGGCCACAAGGGGATTTTTATTTCTCCTTAGATTTGAACCTGGGATCTTATGGTACTTTTGACTTTTAGAGTCAAGCTCAAAACCAATTAGACACCCCCCACCTTTGTGGGTAAATTGTAATTTTCGTCGATGTAGCTTAGAAATTTCAGTTTGTGTCTTTATGGTTTATAATTTATTGCCATTTTTATGCTTATAATTTATAATTTATTGTTTTTTAGTCTGTGTGGTTTACGATTCTGTATTGTTTTGGTTTCTCATACAATTGTACTTTAAAGTAGGAATTAGTTTAAAAACGAAAATAACAATAAATTGCAAACTGTAGGACCAAAATTGTAATATATAAACCATAGAGACAAAAAATAGAAAATATTAACAAATTATAGGGACGAAAATCATTATTTACTCTTTTTTATTATATAAAAAGAGTAATTTTTGTAATTTTTCTAAAATAGAGAATCGGAGGTTAAAATCTCTTCGTAAAATTACACTCTTCTTCAAAAATTTTACAGTGGCAGATCAATTTTCCTTTTTGAAAGTTTGCCCCCTCTCGCCACTGCTCGTCACTTTAACCCATATACATCATAAATACGTTTACTATAAATGAATCCAACTCAATATCAGTGACCATGTTCCTTTTATCGTAGTCCCTCATTAGAGATGGTGATTTGCTCCGACCCGGTGGAGAACCCGGTTCACCAGGCCCGAACGGGGACGGGGATTCACCGCTAAAACGGGTCCCGGGGCTGGGGCCAGGGATCCCCAGTAGGCTTAAACCAGGAACGGGGTCGGGGCCGGGGGATGTTACTCAAACCAGGGTCTGGGATTCGAGGCAGAATCAAATTAAAGGATATTATTTATATAGGGTTTGACCGAGGATTGACATACGTTGGACCGGGGACGGAATGTTAATCCCCGTACCTGTCGGGGAATGTTACTTCAAATCGGGTCGGGCCCGGAGATTACAACCCCCCCCCCCCGGGTTGCCATGCCTATCCCTCCCTAGTCTATCAGTATTTTGTCAATAGTTACTGGTTTATGTTTGCTTCACTAGTTTTTTTGAAATGCAGCAATATATCAAAACGAAAGAAGAACAATCAAGTTAATGAAAACATACCTACCAACATATAATTAGGATAATCATTGAGTTCTAACAGAGTATTTAATTACTATTTTTGTTATTAAATAACAAATAAATTAATTCGTTATTAGACTTAAATTAAATTATAATAGAAATTTGAATTAAATAAATTATTAAGAAAATGAGAAGTTTTAAATAACTAATTTAAGACTAATACCAATATATATTTTTTCAAAGTTTTATGATATATCCAAATTTATATTTTATTCAAAAATAAAAAATTATCTTCTTCTTAAAATCACATAAAATCGTATTATAACATCGATAGAGACAGAATAAAATGAAATATTAAAATTGAGATATATTTCACTGTATTGCACGAGTACCATTTTAATATTTTACTAGTTGTGTATCCGCGCAATGCGGTGGGAGCCATGAATTTTAACGATTTTGAAGTTCCACTGGTTTTATAAGATAAATTTTAACGATGATATAGGTTACACTTGGTCTTTACATGTTAATACAATTTGAATAAATAAGAGTTATGGTTCCAATTACAGACTATCGATGAAAAAAATTGTATGACAGTTTAAAATCCAATATATTTAAAATCCAACATATTTAAACGACTCCACAAATGTATTCGATTTACACCAAGAGCAAAGAACCAAGAAACTTGAATTTTAAGATAAACACTCAAAACCAATAAAGAAAACTACAAATTTGACAGATCATAAGCCATGAAAAGACAAAAAAAGATGGGTTTTAGAATGAAATTTTACCTGCTTACCCTATTTCTTGTCCAGAAACTCAGATTAAGGTTGAA
>NC_037544.1:36989267-37026815 GCF_001531365.2 Cynara cardunculus var. scolymus | reverse complement strand
TCAATGATTATCCTAATTATATTTTAGATTTTTTATATTTAAAATGAGATGTTTATCMTGTATTTGATTGTGTTTATCTGCAGTTAGTTACACGAATTCAGATATGGGATGAAATTGGATAGGAATGAACGGATTTAAGAGTTTAAGAGTTTTAACCAAATGCTTTATAATATAGTATAGATAATTAATATTTGAAATTTAGACCTATCTGGGGTAAAAGGGGTTGCTAAACAGTCTTCTGCTAACTACTTTTCCTCACAAACCAAATTCAACGGTCAAACCAAATATGAAAAAGGTTATAAATGAAATTAATATTGCGTTGTTTTATAGAATTATTTATTTTTATTTTTTGATTAACCTAGATATCCAACCCGTTATGCGAGTCGACTAATCTCAGGACAATCACATGCTTATCAGATAGATCGAAGTTACCGCATTTGAACCTCCGTGACCATAAAGGATTTTTATTCTTCTTTGGATTTGAACCTGAAATCTCCTGCTACTTTTGACCTTTTGAGTCAAGTTTAAACCAATCAGACACCATTCTTGTGGTTAATTATTAATTTTTTTATTGTAGAGGAGATATGAAAAAGGATAGGTTTTTATAGGAGGGAGTATTGATAGATTTTGTTATCTCTAAAATGGAGTTAATTGTAATACTTTTTAAAGATTTTTACTTTTATCACTTTATTACAGAAAAAAAAAAAAATATATATATATATATATATATATATATATATATAGAGAGAGAGAGAGAGAGAGAGAGAGAGAGTATATGTTGAAAATCAGGTATAAAACTCTATGGTGGCATTTGGATTGAATGTAATTTGTTAAAAAAAAAATTGACTTTGAAATAATTGGAGTAGAATGTTGTCAGATTCGACCACATATTTGATTAGCAAACATCCCAATAGAATCTGTTAAGGAAATAAAATATGTCTGTTCACATAATGTAGTTTTGGAATTATAATGAAATATGGGTGAATGACCAAAATCTACTTTTTGAAAATTTAAATTTTTTAAAACTAAAAATTCATTAATAAAATAATTATTTAATGTGTAGAACAATATAAAATACACAACTCAAATATAACCATATATCAAACGACCTTACTAATTTAATATTAGAATTGTCTCAAAATAACTAATTTTTTATTATGTAAAATAGCTAATTTGGTGGTGGTTGGCGGTGGTTCAGATAGGTGGTGATCTACGATGGTTCATATCGGTGCTGCCCTGTGGTGGTTCAGATGGCGGTGGTCGGCAGTGGTTCAAATCGGTGGTGATCCGTGGTGGTTCGGATGGCGGCGGTCAGCTGTTGTTCAGATCGATGGTGGTCGGCAGTGGTTTAGATAGGTGGTGGTCCACGATGATGGTCTATGATGGTTCAGATGATGGTGATCGACGGTGGTTCAGATGGCGGTGACTCAGATCGGCGATAGCCGACGGTGGTTCAGATTAATGGTTATTTAGATTATGAACGAAATACATGTTAATCAATACATTAAATACTTAAAAGTTTGTTTCTAAAATTTGAAGTAGGGGTTACCCCACCTAGTCCTGCATTTGATATCATTCACTTTCAAGAGTAATAATCATCCTACTTTCGAACATCTCCAAGATTTCTATATAGAAAAATTACGTTTCTTTTTTAATTTTTATATTTACAGATTTTTTATTTTGTTTTTTAAAATAAAAAAAAAAGATAAAAAACTCTTAATTAAAAAAAAGAAAAATGATTTTTTTATTCATTCCACCAATGAAATTGAATTAATTATTATTTTATATCAAGTTTTTCTTTTAAAGTGTATTAGAATCATAAAATTGTAAACAATTTAAATAATATAATTAACGATAAAATCTCTAAAATAAAGATCTGTTGGAGTTAAATATAATTTGTTTTGGGGATTTTGATTTTTGATTATTGATTTTAGAGAAATTATAGAGAATCTACTGAAGATGTTTTTCAATAGTTACTTTACAATTCATGCTACACATTGTAGTAATTTATAATTAATTCATATTCGCTTAATTATTAATAATTAAAACTATAAAATTTATTTCTAATTATTTTTAATGACTTGTAATTAGTTAATTATTTTTTAAATTTTAATATTAATATAACTTCATATATAATTTAATAATTAAAATATTAAATTTAATTTTCAAATGACGATATTGAATATATAATCTATATTTTAATATCAAGTGTAAAACTTGTTAAGATAAAATCAATAATATAACAAATTAAGATAATATATTATAATTAATTAAATAACAATAAGTTATTATTGTAATTAAATTAAATAAATAAGATATTTAGGTGGGGTCCATCAACGACCTCTCAAGGTAGGTAGCGGGTTCTCTCAAGGGGACGGATGAGTCTCGGTTCGTGTTCAAATCCTGCTTCATTTTAAATTATCTGTTAATTAATAACTGAAAGATGACTTGTAATATCAGATATATTTAAAAAAAATCTAATTATAGCAAAAAAGAGGGTTTCTAGATGCATTTATAAGTAGGTCAAATAAGTACATCTCTTGAATCTTATTTTTTGAATAATTTTTGGTGGTGTTTACTTTTGGAATATAACCAATATTTACTTTGATGGATATTTTAGTAAAATACATATTTGGTCCCTGTGGTTTTCTAAGTTTCTTGTTTTTTTCTTGTACATTTTGTTTATTTCAATTTTGTCCATCATTTAACGAATGAGAATTAACAATCGTTAAAGAGAAGAACGAAAATCGAGCAAAATTACAAACCATGCTAATAAAATTGAAATAAATAAACCATAAGGACCAAAAAGGAAATATCCAACAAGCACGTATGGATTAAATGGTTGTTTGGTAGTTGTTGAGTGATTTGATGCAGAATGGTTAAGTGGTTATGATGTTTAAGGACTGTGTATGATATAGTGCAAAATGAGGTCGTTTGTTCTGAATGACAAATAATTATCATTTTAACCCTATGTATGATTTAGTTTTGAATGAAACATGGTTGTTTCGTAAATATCTGAATAAAATAATTACTTTGTAATTATTGATATTAGCAATGCATAAATCTTTCTCCTCCCGAACATAATGATCAGTTAACTAGGTAGGACCTCAGATATATATATATATATATATATATCAAGCAACCTGCACTCATAAAGAGGTATATGTATACAAAAGAAGAGTCAAAGATACAAATAAGTCCCAACCAGTTATATATAGATATAAATAAGTCCCAACCAGTTATATGTAGATTCAAATAAGTCCCAACCAGTTATATATACTCTTCATCTTCTTAATTTACATTTTAAGTCTCTTCTTCCTTTGTGTCATTGCCACTTGGTCCTCTATTTCCACTATAACCTTAGATATTGTAAAGATACAATATCAAACAGACATTTACATTAACAACATAAAACACAGTGTTTATAGGATACATGTAGTCTCACTTACAAACTCAAAAATTCTTCAAAACTAATGAACCAAATACATTCCTCCACCCTGACTTAAGAACATTATTTAAGAATCGAACAGATCGATTATTTAAGCAAATTGATGGTTTAAAACCGAGTAGATGCATATTGTTTATGAATTGAACAGTCAACAGAGAAACGGATTGATCGTGAGAGATGATCATATTCGATTCGTGAGTGATTCGATTAGTGAGGGATGTACCTGAAGAACGATGCACATTCGATTATTGGAGTGTTGAACAAATCGATCGTGAAGGCGAGTAGTGTAAGAGAGGATCATGAGACAAAGAGGGCAATTTTGGAAAAATCAGGGCACTGAATGGTTTGGGGAGACTCTTGATACAAAATCACCTAGATGTGTTTAGAATCATTAAAAGACAGAGTTTTTTTTTTGCCAAACACTATTTACATATTAGCGATTCAGATACTGTCTCTTAATAGAACTATTAAGGGGGTGTTTGGGATTGCTTATTTGAAACAATTTATGCTTTTATACAAAAGTCTTTATCAACTTATTATAAGTTAGAATGATTTAACTTCTTCAAAAACTCCTTTTACCGGTTTGACATCGATATAAACTGTTTATCCACACGCTCAAAAACGCTTATTATCGGTGTTACACCGGAATAAGTCAATAAATTTTTTATAAGCAATCCCAAACACTCCTTAAGAGGCAAACAAGCAGCCCAAACTATATTTTGCTCTTTAGTTTAAATCTGTTATTTATCTTGAACATCTCCAACTTTATAGGTCTCCAAATATAGATGCCAACTTTATTGTCATCTATTTTCTAAGGCATCTTCATCTCAACACTAAAAACACAAAAATGAAGGTGTTCTCATTTCCATCCCTACACTAAAACACTAAAAAAAATAGAGGTCACCAAATTTGGCCTCTATATTTGGAGGTCAAAATTGTGGCTTCTATAAATGAAATTATTAATATAATATTAAGTTTAATATACATATATATATATATATATACACACACACACACACATAGAGAGAGAGAGAGAGAGGGAGAAAGACTTGGGATCATGTGAGACCAAACTGTTTTCGTAAGACCAGTGAGACTATTTTTTTATACTTGATACTTCACAGCAGAACACTGCGACGGTAACCTTCACAATGTTTTTGTCGTGAAGGTTCAGTTTCTTTTTATCTTTTTACCTTAATGGGAAGGGAGGGGGACCCTTTCACTACAAAACAAATGACTCTTACTCACAAAAATCACCGATGGAAATTTCCGTCGGTAATTACCAACGGATTACCCAGAAAATATCAATGGTTCGGTAGATTCAATATTTTTCAAGAAAATACCAACGGATCACCCATAATATGCATGAATAATCTCTCACTGATTTAAATTACCCATCAATAATTTACCCATCAACGGATTTCCTTAAGAAAAGTCCCTCGGTAAAGTCTTTCATTTAGTAGTTTCTTTTCTCTCTCTCTAAAATGGCTAGTTCAACTACTAAACGACCCTCACATGTGAGGCACATGACAAGCGTTTAACAAAAAAAACCGACGGTCCTACCCTGACGAACGAAAAGAAAAATATAGGTCCCGATAATAAAAATCGTAAATTTTGAAAAACCGAGGACTAAAACCAGAATTTTCAACAAACTATAAGGACTGAAGTTGTATTTTACTTCTAAATTTATTTATATGCTGCATTTTTTTAAATAAAATAAAATATAAAATATTATTCCAACTTCTTCACATTTGACTTCAAATTACAAGATAAAATAAGCATGGAAGACGTGAGGTTTTGACAAAAATGAATATTCGAATATTGTATGTTGGTTTATTACGAATAAATTATTAATTATATATAGAGTCCCTGTGGTTTATTATAAATTGTGATTTGAGTCCCTCTGAATTAAAATTTGTGGTTTTCATCTTTATAATTTGTAATTTATTGCTATTTTCGTCCCTAAACTAATTTTTGTCTTTTTAAGTACAAGGGATCAAATTAGTAAAGAATTGTAAACCACAAGGACTGAAACAATAATAAATTATATTTCATAAGAACGAAAATAACGATGATTTACAAACTATAGGAACGAAAAATGTAATATACAAACCACAAGGACGTAATTGAAACTTTTAACAAACCACAGGGATGGAAAACAAAATTACTCATATATATATATATATATATATAAATAAAATTTTAATAATTAGAGAACTCCAAAATTTGTGAGATCCGTGAGAAATTCAATTTTAAAATTTCGTTTTTGTAATTTTTTTCTCCATTAAAGTATAATATTTAATGTATTGATGATTTGTTTCACAATACACTTGTTTCAATATTATTCGGTTTACAATGTGAAACTTTTTTACATGTATCTTTTTGTTTCATAAACATGCCAAAAATGTTTACATTGTGAATCGAGTACAAGTAAGACAGATAGATTGTGAAACAAATATATATTAATCATTATATTAAATTCGAATCATAGATGAAAAATAATCAGATAAAATAGCAAATGATGCACTGTTCTCAAGATCTCATGATTTGAAGAGTTCTCAAAAGAAGTCCCCATATATATATATATATATATATATAGAGAGAGAGAGAGAGAGAGAGAGAGAGATGGAGGTTCAAACGAGAACTCCATTTTACGAAAACGTGAAAACACCCTTACCACATGTGATAATACGCGTGAGGGGACCTGGTGGTATGCGGAAGACATGTTCTACGACTTAGGTCGCGCCAAAGGTTGTCTGCGTCTATGATTTAACATAACATGTGATGGTCTTGATGGATTATAATATTATATCAACAACACCCTTATCACATGTGATAATACATGTGAGGGGACTTAGTGATGTAAGGGCGTCTGGCCGATACAAAGACTGTCTTTGTACCGGTCTGAGTTCGATTGCATCTGTTTTAGTATGCCAGATATACATGAAAAATTAAGCGAAAACGACTTTGTTTCAACATAAATGAATGGTCAAGAAATTGAGCATATTTTTAAAGCACCAGAACACCATATTTATGACAAATGTGAATATTAATACTCATTTATATTGTGTTTATATGTGATTTTGCTATATAAAGTTGTAATAATCATTTTTAAAATTACAAGAGAGGTGTCTGATTGGTTTAAGCTTAGACTCTAAAAATCAAAAGTACATGTAGGTCCCAGATTCAAATCCAAGGAGAAATAAAAATTCTCTTGTGGTCATGGAGGTTCAAATGGGGTGACTCAAGATAACCCGCAAAGCAGGTGTCATCTTGGGATTAGTCGGCTCGCATAGCGGGTTGGATATCCAGGTTAATAAAATAGTATAAGTTTAACTTTTGTGTTACATAAACATTGTTAAAATTGTTATATGTTCATTTTGAAAACTAAATATATTGAATAATTATTATAAAATAATAATTATTTTAGAGAATGAGACAGAGAAGCTCTTGGAGATGCTCAAAGCTAGCTTATTTTTGCCAAACAATGCCTATAAGTACATAAATGAATATTATATATATATATATATATATATACACACACATATAAGAATAATAATATAAGGGGTTTTGTGGCAGTTGTTGAATGGTTTGGTGCAGAGTGATTAAGTGATCAGAATGATTAAGATGCTCTAATGATATGATAAAAAATAAAATATAACTGTTTGGTAATTATTTACAATGAGATTAGGGCACTGAATGATCAAGGAACACCCAAGATACAAAATCATTCAAAGGTTTATAAAACCATTAAGAGGCGGATTTTTTTTTGTCAAACAAGATTTACCTCTTAACGATTCAAAAGATGTCTCTTAATAAAACTATTAAGAGGTAAACAAACAACCCATAATATATAATACATCAAGTAATGGAGATATATTGTTAAAATAGTAACCATAGTTATGATTATTAAATATATTATATCATATCATATTAATTGTAATTAATAGAGTGAATTATGGATCTAGTCCTTATCTTGTGATGTTTCATTTTAGTCTCTTTGTTTATTTTTTTTCCTATAAAAAGTAAAAACAATATTTTCATGTATATATATATATATATATATATATATATATATATGTAAGGATATTGAAATAAATATAACAAGATATTATTTTATAATTTGATTTGCTTGCATTAAAAAATTAATTATATTTAATACTATTTAATTTTATTATTTTAGTCTTTCTATCTATTTGGGTATGAAAACTTGGTTGAAATTTATGTAAGGATCTGTTAAATTTGAATTTACGAAGATGATAATCCTTTGATTAAATTCCAAATAGCAGATTTTGAGATTTTGGATGCAGAACAATATAAAAACTGAAAACCCCGATTTTAGGATGATGATGATGTTGGAGTTCATTTGCTGATGGTTTCAACGGTTTTGATGTTAAAATATCGATAACGAGCTTGTTTATTGCAATGGTGGAAAAAGAACAATAAAATTAAATCATCTGTAATATATATATTTTTAAATTTAAACAAATCAAAACATACACCCGTATCTTATTTTATTCTCTATAGATAAAATAAGATATGGTTTTATGATTTGATTTTTTAAAAATTAAAATATTAATTATTATAAAAATATAAAACCATATATTTTTCCATCATTACAATAAAACAATAAATATAAATCATATTTAATATAATTAATTTTTAATTTAAACAATATATATTTATATTTGTATGTTATAATATAATTTTAACTTTTTTATAAAAAAAATAAATAAAAAAGACTAAAATGACCGCTGATTTAATTGAATTAACAAATTTAATTTAACATCGTTAGTTAGAGGGATCATGACCAAGACAAATTGAATATTACAAGCAACGGAGTAAATAAGCCGAGTCGAGTTGAGTAGTAGGTTATTCGAGGTGGAATCGGAAATAAAAAAACACCAGGCTCGAGCTCGATTCGAACTCGAATATCTTTTTCAATTTAAGGCTCGTGCTCGAATATTTTTTGAATTATCGAGCTCGAACTCGATGCTCGTTTATGGGCTCGGACTCAAGTTCGTTTAACTCGTTTGTGAGCTCGAATGACTTGACTCAACTCGACTAGAAAAGTTTAATCGAGTTCTCGAATGAGCCGGGTCGAACATCAGTGTTATGAAGTTCAGTTCGTTAAGTTAAACGAGTTCTATTTTATGTTCAAGATCGACTCGAGCTCGAGTAGCTCGTTAAAAGCTCGACTCGTTTACACCCTTAACCACAAGGACCAAATCCATAATAAACACCATAAAAACCTCAGTTAAAAAATGTCAAAACAAAAGAACCAAATATGTAATTCACTCTAATTAATATTACATTATATTGTCAATTTTAAAGATTGTTTAGCATGTTTTTTGGAGTGTGTTAGATAGCAAACACCCTCATGGCCTAATTCACATGTGAATAAACGTAAAATCCTGGAATTCAAACTAATTGGAGTCCCTCATGGCCTAATTAACATGTGAATAAGCGTAAAATCCTGGAATTCAAATTAAGTTATTTGTTTACTTTTTAATAGTTTTATTAAAAGACAATTTCTGAATTGTTAAGAGATGAATCTTGTTTGGCAAAAAAAAAAAAGTTTGTCTCTTAATGATTCTAAAACTCTCTGAATGATTTTGTATCATAGATCTCCCTTAATCATTAAGAGCCATAATTTCATTGTATACAATTACCAAATAATTATATTTCATTTTGCACTATACCAGGAGAGCCTCTTAATCATTCTGCACCAAACCATTCAGCAATTGCCAAACAACCTTTAAATAGTATTTATTTATTCATTAATGCATCACCAAATATAAAGGTTTAAATTCAAAAAAAAAATCATAAACTTTTAAGGAAAATTAATCAAAATACCTAATTTCCATAAATAAACTCATTTTTTAGTCACTTACTCACTTTTTTAATTGAATTACCATTTTAACCAGAGTTTATTCAAATGTCCTAAGCATTTTCATAAAACCCAAATTTTAAATTAAACGAAAAAAGAAAATAAAATTACACGTAAATTTGCATAAAAATCAAAATTACGTAATTTTTTTTTTTACTTTAATCTAAAAATAGGTTTATACGTAACGTAAACTTTAACCAAAATGAAATATTCGTTTTAAAAATGGCTAAAAAATGAATTTGACTGCGAATATCAGTTAGAGATTGTTTGGCAGTTGCTGAATGGTTTGGTGTAGAATAATTAAGAGACTTTCATAATATAGTGCAAAATGAAATATAATTATTTAGTAATTGTTTACAATGAAAACAGTGCGCTTAATGGTTAAGGGAGACTTAAAATACAAAATCATTCAAAGAGTTTTAAAACCATTAAAAGAAAGACTTTTTATTTACCAAACAAGATTCACCTCTTAATTATTCAGATCTTATCTCTTAATGAAGCTATTAAAAAGTAAACAATAAAACAAACAACCCCTTATTTTGGTCAATTTCTTAATTTATAATTTCCAATGGGGTTTTTTTGGTGGAGTAAAAGATGGATTTATATCATTGGCCATTGTTGTATATAATACAAGAATCGACGTGAACAACCACCCATTGACACATCAACTCTCTAACTGTGTGTAAGTGTGTGAGAGAGAAACATGGGAAAACAGAGCTTAGAAACTCCATTTTTGAACCCTGCAGAAGATACCAAAACCAGAAGCAAATGGAGACCAACAATTTGGTTCTTCATTTCACTCATATCCATAACTTGTAAGTGTTTTCCTTTTTCCGATTTAGATCGATTTTTTTACGATACGGGTTTTGTTCAGAAAGTCGAATTCCGAGATGGGTTGGTCTTAATTGATTAAGTTCAATTTTAAGAAAATACGATATGGGTTTTGTTCATAAAGTCAAATTTTGAGATGGGTTGATCTTAGTTGATTAAGTTCAATTTAAGAAAATACGATATGGGTTTTGTTCAGAAAGTCAAGTTTTGAGATGGGTCGATCTTAATTGGTTAAGCTCAATTTAAGAAATTCGACCATGATCAATTGATCGATCTTGATGGTATTGAGTATGGAATCGAGCAAGAATTTAGAGAAAACGAGTTTGTTTGGGTGAAAAAAGTCGTAGTATTGTTTGGAATATTCTTTGATAATAACGTTTATGATGGAGTGAATAAGATCGAAAAATGATTCTAACAGTAAAAACGTAATTATTTTGGGATGCAAAAATGACTGCTTGTTCAGTGGATTTTATGTTTCCGATAATTTAAGAGATTTATTCTTTTTAATAAATTTTATTTTTTCAAATTGAACGGATGTACGAATTGGTTGATAAGAATAAAGTTTCTGAGACTAGTTGAATAGTACAACCACCTGTAAGTCGATGATTTGGTTTGACAGTTGCTGAACGGTTTGATGCATGATGATTAAGTGGTCGGAATGATTAAGAGACTCTCATGATATAGTGAAAAATGAAATATGGCTGTTTAATAAGGGGTTGTTTGTTTATCTCGTAATAGTTCCATTAAAAAACAGTATTCGAATCGTTAAGAGGTGAATCTTGTTTGACAATTTTTTTTTGTTTCTTAATGATTCTAAAATGCTCTGAGTGATTTTGTATCTGGGTCTCTCTTAACCATTAAGCGTCCTGATTTCATCTTAAACAATTACGAAACAATTATATTTCATTTTGCACTCTATCATGAGAGTCTCTTAATCATTCTGACCACTTAATTATTCTGCACCAAACCATTCAACAACTGTCAAACAACCCCTAATTGTTTAGAAACATTAGGAGGAGACTTTTTTTAATCAAACATGATTCATCTTGTTGTCTCAATAAAACTATTAAGAAGTAAACAAACAACCCCTAAATTGATTTTTTACATAACTTACCTTCACTCCCCCAGTAGAATTTTCCACGAGACCCAGTCTACAAAATTCCTGAATCCGTCGCTGTCTACAACTAAAGTTGTTAATTATTTTTTTCAGTTCTATGTTATACGGTAGGAGGCAAATTAAGTCCATTGAGTTTAAATGGTTGGAAGGAGGAGACACAATCCGATGGTATCGTTGAGTCGTTGGAAGCGGTGGTTGCCGCAGACGATGCTCGTTGTTCGGAGATTGGTGCATCGGTTCTTAAAGATGGCGGTCATGCGGTGGATGCTGCCGTGGCGGTGGCTTTATGCGGCGGGGTTGTCAATCCGATGGCTAGCGGTATTGGAGGAGGGGGGTTTATGGTCGTCCGATCGGCAGATACATCACAAACTCAAGCATTCGATTTCAGGGAAACGGCTCCTGCAGCTGCTTCACAGGTTATTTTCGACTTTTACTTATTTAATAATAAAAAATTATTTTTTATTAAAGTCAATGAAAAATAGTTATATAATATAATTAATTTGGTTGTAATGTCTTGCACGTTATTTAAAATTTAATTGTTTTAATTTGAAAGAAATTATAAAATACAATTTGGATTTATCAAATAATTCAACACTAATGTTTGTTATATCTCAAATAGCAACTATAAACTTTCTGTAGTTTCAAAGTGTGTTTTATACAATGGTATTGTTGTTTTTGGCCTCTTAGAAGATTAGTGATTCAATCTTCACCATAGATAAGGAGGGTGTGTAAGTTTATTTGTTGTTTTTACTATATTGGTAGATTTAAGGAAGATTCCATTAAGATTTTCTTTTTCTTTTAAGGAATCTCCTTTTTTGTTATATATATATATATACATATATATATATAGAGAGAGAGAGAGAGAGGTGAGTTATTATACAAACCTTTATATTTGTACAACCAATACAACTCAATTTCAACCATTCATTTAATTTGATGAATATGTAATTTGATAGAAGTTTTGATTGTTTTCTAATATAAAATATTGATCATAATTAATGAACCTTATTCATCTTCCATAAATATTTAAATCATAATAAATGAGCTCTCATCATTTCCATAAATATTTCAATTTGTTAGGTTGCATTGGTTGTACAAATACGATGAGTTGCGTTTGAAACAAACTCTCTCCCTCTCTCTCTCTCTCTCTCTCTCTCTCTATATATATATATATTTATATAAATGAGTTATTATACAACTCTTTACATTTGTACAACCAATACAACCAATCTCAACCGTCCATTTAATTTGATGAATATGTAATTTCATAAAAGTTTTGATTGTTTCTTAATATAAAGTATTGATCATAATTAATGGACCTTATTTATTTTTCAAAAGTATTTAATTTATAATAAATGAATTATCATCATTTCCATAAATATTTCAATTTATTGGGTTGTATTGGCTGTACAAATATGATGAGTTGCATTTGAAACAAACTATATATATATATATATATATAAATTCCATTAAGATTTTCTTTTTCATTTAAGGAATCTCCTTTTTTGTTATATATATATATATATATATATATATATATGAGAGAGAGAGAGAGAGGGGGGAGTTTTCTTAATAATACAAAATTAATTAGGAATTCGGAAACTATCTACAGCACAAACATATTTATGATAAATATGAAAGTGTTATTTATCATGAATCACACATTGATAATGAATAACATATCCATATTTTTGAGGAAGATGTCACGTGTCGTGTTATGAACAATTTCACTGTTAAAAATAAATTTAAGAACCAATTTAATCCACACCGTTTATTTATACGTACAGTTGATATTGATTTGTGGAATCTATAATAATTACTCTTTTTTGAATCTATGAACCAAATACTTTTGGATGGTTTGTAGTTGAGATATCATTTTCATTAAAAAGTAATAATAAATAAATTGATAAAATAGGGTGCATGATGTTTAGAAAATAAAATATTATTTTAACGATTGATTTCACCTACTAACCATTTTTTTATAAGGTTTATTAAAATAGTTTGAGGTCCCTAATTTTAATTTTTTTTTGCATGCCGGTTGAAAGGTTAATTTTTTTTGCAGACGCGGATGAGATTTTTTTTTTGCAGATTTGGATGAAAAATGTTATTTTTTTTGCAGATATAAGTAGAAAGTGTAATTTTTTTGTTTTGTAGCTGGAATTCCAATTGCAGACGTGGGTTTCATATATATATATATATATATATATATATATATGTTAATTTTGGTAAACTTGAAGAGAAAATGACTAGTAAGTAAAAAAACAACTCTGAAAAATGATTATTTAAATAATTTTCCGTTACAATTTTTAATTTCATAAGAAACTTTATTTTGATTAAAATATAAATATATCATAAAACTCACGTTTATTTAAGAACATCTATCCTCCCTTTTTCTTTTTCTTGTTCTTAAAAAAGAGTACGTTTTTCGTTCTTACCATTTGTTGAAAAGTGCTATACAACGTTTTCGAAATTAAGGTCTTTGTGTCTGTAATTTACTATTAGTTGTTCTTAAGGGCGGACTTATTATGCTCTGAGTGGTTTTGATACGCCTGCTCAACCAAAAAACCAAAAACAGTCCTTCCCCCCCCCCCGGGAAAATATCCCTTGAAATTAACCAAAATAATTAAAAGTCTCTCAAAATCAATTAAAACACTGAAAAATCCTTTGACATAGTAGAATTCAGCTAAAACACGATGGATGACTTTTACGGGCTTTTGACTCACCTTAAAGGTGTACCCACTAGGCAAAAATACAAGGCCAGCTAATAACTTTTTCGTCATTATGTGTGTATAATTCATTGTTTGTTTTCGTTCTTATAGTCTATAATTCATTGTTATTTCCGTTTCTTATCGTACTTAATTTCAATAAATTGATTTAAGGACAAAAATAATAATGATTTACAAACAATAAAAATGGAAACCGTAATATTAATAATAAAAAAGTAGAAATTGTAATTTTAAACAAACTACAGGGACTAAAATCGTAGTTTACCAAACAAATTTATTCCCTTTTCCTAAAATATGATGTTCGAAAAGCACAAATAACAATGAAAATAAAAATTATTTCATTTTTCATATTTTATATTTATTTTTACAGATAATTCATAGTTAATAATGTAGGAATTAATGCGCTGTATGTTTACCTCTTAATAGTTTTATTAAGATGCAACATATGAATCATTAAGAGGTGAAAAAAAATTATCTCTCTCAATGATTTTTAAAATCTTTTGAATGATTTTATATTCTGGACCCCCCTTAACCATTTAGCATCATAATTTAATTGTAAAAAATTATATTTCATTTTGCGCTATATTATGATAGCATCTTAATCATTCTGCACCAACTTTAATCACTTATCAAGTTATATTGTAATTATTGATTGTATAGAAAAATATTATATCAGAACAATCTTGATATATTTTGTTATTATACAGAACATGTATCAGAACAATCTTGATGAGAAATATAACGGGGCGCTAGCGATGGGTGTCCCTGGCGAGATCGCTGGACTTTATGAAGCTTGGTTGAAATACGGTCGACGACCATGGAAAGAGTTGTTCCAGCCCGCTATTCGTCTTGTCAAAGACGGGTTTTTAGTCGCTCCTTATCTCGCCAATTCACTCTCAGGCAATGCTGACACAATCATGAAAGACCCAGGCTTACGACATGTGTACGCTCCAAATGGGAAAGTTTTACAAGCAGGCGAAACGTGTTACAACCATCAGCTTGGTTTGAGCTTGGAAGCCATAGCAGAAGGAGGTCCCGAGGCTCTTTATAATGGTGCGATAGGGGAGAAGCTTATTAGCGATGTCCAATCTGGTGGCGGTATCTTAACGATGGATGATATGAGGAACTACAAAGTGAAAGTTACAGATGCGGTTGAAGTGAACACGATGGGGTTCACCATTCTCGGGATGCCACCCCCGTCAAGCGGTACACTCGGGCTAGCTATGGTACGTTTTTTAACTTATTGAACGTAAAGACAACTAAAATTTGTTGTCCCTTGGATGCGACATTAGATTAAGACATGATAGGACTGAGTGAGACAAAAATGTAGTTTTTTTCCACACCAAAATAAGTGGAACAAAAATCAGGAAAATGAGACAAGATTGGTAAATTACTAAATTATCCACATCAAATTAAAACCCTAAAACCTTGCACAGTTCTAATTCTTTCTCCGACTGCCTCACTCTTACTTGTCCAGTCTTGACATGTAGTATTATGACACTATTTCTAATAACGCAGGTATTAAATATCTTGAATGGCTACGAGGACACAAATGGTGCGAAGGGAGCGTTGGGTTTACACCGATTCATAGAAGCCTTGAAACATATGTTTTCTTATCGGATAAACTTGGGTGACCCGGATTTTGTCGATATAAGTAAGACTACATCCGATATGCTCTCTCCTTCGTTTGCAGACAAAATCCGAAAACGGATTTTCGATAACACCACTTTCCCTTCAGAATATTACTTACCCAGGTAAATTCATCAGTTTTTAAAGCATCTTTGACAATCATAAGATTAACTGATTTTTTCAGCTTATTGAAAAAACCATTTATGTCCTGTTAGCCATAACAATTAAATAGTCAACATTTTGTATTCTTTGTATTAAATTTTTAAAAAGCTACTTCCAATAATGTCCTTTATATTTTAACTTACATTGTCATCTAGTTTATCAGTTATTTTTTATATATTATAAAAATGACTAGTTTATCAGTTAGTTTATCTAGTTTATCAGTTAGTTTATCAACTACTGACTAGCGTTTCAGTTAGTTTGTCAAACGTTAACTTTAGTTTATTTGACCTAAAATATCTGACTAGGTATTGGATGGTGTTTTAACTAGGTGGAGTCAGATTCAAGATCATGGTACAAGTCATTTTTGCATAGTAGATGCAGATAGAAATGCTCTATCCATGACAACGACCGTTAACTACCCGTTTGGTGGCGGTGTTCTATCTCAGGCGACCGGAATTCTGCTAAACAACGAGATGGCAGACTTTTCGGTACCCACAGAAGTATCCCCCGACAGTCTTCCTCCTTCCCCTACAAATTTTATCAGACCAAACAAGAGACCGTTATCCTCGATGACTCCAATCATCATTGTAAAGGTAGAAACCAAGAGACCCCTCCTAAAAAACAACAATCTAAGAACATCTATAACTGAATTTTTTACATAGCTTTTTGACGACCTAAACTTATGGAAACAACCCATAAAAAAAAACCCTATTTTTTTATTAACCTGGATATCCAACCCGCTATACGAGCCAACTAATCCCAGAACGACCACCTGCTTTGCAGATAGCCTAGAGTCACTGCTTTGAACCTCCGTGGCCACAAGGGGATTTTTATTCCTCCTTGGATTTGAACTGGGACCTCATGTTATTTTTTACTTTTGGAGCCAAGCTTAAACCAATCAGATATCAGCACTTGTGGTTGCCTATTTTTGTGTGTGTGAAAGCACCCAGAAAAATGTTTTTTTTATTTGTGGGTCAACATTTTTGGATAAATATTCAACGAAATGCTCTAAATTTGACTTTAGGAGTCAAAAAGCAACTTTCCAATTTCAAATTTGCTAAAAAAAACTTTTTTAAGGATTAAGTTTCGTTTATCCAAATGTTTACGGAGCAAATGTTTAGTGGTAAAAATCCACACTCTTGTTTATCTTATAGGGTAAGAGTTGTCACTCTCACTTATCAGTAAGACTCACAGTCCTAGACATTGCACTTACCAGGTGATATTCTTGGTATTTATCATGTTCATCTAGTAAGATAGATGACATGATAAACACTTAGCAAGTAATCGTTTGGTAAAAAACTCCTAGAATTAAAAAAAATTTAGATGTTAACAAAAAAAATTAAAACAAATTTATTAAAGACCGGGATTAATTACTAAAATAACCATCTTGATTGCAGTCCTATCACAAAATGAAAGTTTTTTCTTTTCTAAACCTGTACAAAATAACCACAAAATGATAGTTTTTTGTTTTCTAAATCTGTACTTTTTCTTATTTTAGAGAATCTGTTGAAGATGCTTAAAATTATTATACTGTCCTTAGAAAGTCTAACGTTCGACGGTCAAAAACTTGTTTGATAGGATGATCAATTGGCGGGGGTTCTTGGAGGGAGTGGCGGGTTGTACATAATTCCAGCCGTTATACAAGTCTTCCTTAACCATTTCGTCCTCGGAATGGAGCCTTTAGATGCTATTCAGTCTCCAAGAGTCTATCACAAGGTGATGTATTTTCTATTCGACACATAAATCCCACTTGAATGTGATTAAACAGTTGGTCAAAACGTCTGTTTTGACCAACCATTGACTCACATTTGGTGTTTCTTTATTGGAAACATTTTCTAGCATTACATATCAGAAGGTGGGGTCTAGGATGTGATGTACATGGACTTGTCCTCTACCTTCAATAGTAGAGCAGTTGTTTCTACACCACCAATTGACACCCTTTTGGGTCTTTTCTCTTTGAAGCATTTGCTCAAGAAACCAAATCAAACTAACCCAATATTATCCTACCAAAAGATGGGGTCTGGGGTTGAGATGTACACAGACTTGTCTTCTACCTTAAAGAGCAGAGCAACGTTTATATAGCACCCATTGACACACATTTGGGTCTTTTTTCTTGGAAACATTTTTTTTGAAACCAAACCAAACGAGCCCAATACATCACACTAGAAGATGGGATTTAGGATGAGATGTACGTAGACCTGTCCATTGACACACGTTTGGGTCTTTTTCTTGGAAACATTCTCTTGAAATCAAACCAAATGAGCTCAGTACATCCTACTAGCAAGTGAGGTATGTGGTGGAATGTACATAGATATGTCATCTACCTCAAAGAGCAAAGCGACTGTACCTCTACCTCAAAGAGCAAAGCGACTGTATCTACATCACCCGTTGATGCTTTCTGGGTCTTTTTCCTTTGAAGCATTTTCTCATGAAACCAAACTAAACGAGCCTAATATATCCTACCTGAAGGTGAGGTCCAGGAGTGGGATGACTCAAACTTGTCCCTTTTGAGAGTGGTTGTTTCTCAGAAGACCCCATCATGTGAGAAGTGTGTGCTAGAAAAAGAAACCCCGTTTTCTTATGATGATGTGAATATTAATCCAAGTCCTTTCGCGTTAATGCAGTTGATGCCGAATGTTGTATACTACGAAAACTGGACAATGATCGATGGCGATCATATCGAGCTTTCGAACTACCGGAAGAAATTTTTGAAAGAAAGGGGTCATCAATTGGAGTCAAAAGCAGGGGGAGGAGTCAGTCAGCTTATCATTCAAACACTTAATAAACCAATCGAAAACAGAAAAATGTCTTACAATCATAAACAAGTTTTGAAAGGGATGCTTACAGCTGTAAGTGATCCAAGGAAAGACGGCAAGCCTGCTGCTTGCTGATGATTGTTGATTTGTCTTCTGACTGATTTCGAGGCATTCTTGTTATGTTAGGTAGAAATAAACATTCTTAAATTTGTCAGAAGGTCATGCATGTAAAAAAAATATCTGCCAAAAGGCTATTCTCTTAAAATATCTGATATAATGGAAAAGAATTGTCTTATTCTATATATTTTCCCCAGTTCCGCTGTTACTGCAGACTTTATGCAATCAATTGGATTTATATAGATATCCCTTCAACACAACATAGATGACTTTTTATTTATCAGATCTAGGGACTTGTCATTCTGGGGCAATCTGCACTTATCTAGACTCAAGGCTCCTCACATGTCTAGCCCCCTTTCGACACTCTGGATGATCTGTACCCGTCTAGCCTCCATTGAAGGGGGCGTGTAGAGTTCCACATCGGCTGATTTGGACATTTCTCCTTGTACATGCTGGGACCTCCCTTCTCTCCTCAAGGGCTCTTTTGAAGAATAATCTAATTGGGTTACACATATCTCAAATGGTATCAGAGGTGAACTCTACCACTTAAGGACTCAACGTTGTGGGGCAATTTTTACTCGTTTATCCCCCTCTCGACACTCTTGACAATACGTACCCATCTAGCCTCTATTGGAGGGGGTGTGTTAGAGTCTCACATCGTCTAAACTTTGACCATTTCTCCTCAATATATGTTGGAATCTCCCAACTCTCCTACATGATGTTTTGGAGAGTAATCTAATGGGATTACACATATTCTCACACTTTAAGTCTCCATTAAATAACTTAGATTGCCGGTATTACTCGGTTCAGTATTATGAGACATCCATAAATTCCTCTAAAACAATCATAAAACTAAATTCCCCAACATTCCGTTGCTTGTTACATTCGATCAATTAAACTCATGTCTCCTATAACATTATCCTTGCCATAAAAAGACAAAGGATTGGTTAAAATCATCATAAACATGGTAAAAGTTCAAGAATAAAAATAGGAAAAAAGAGCCAGAGAGCTATATACACGCCTCAATTAGAGTTTAATGGGACTCACAGCTTATTCGGTTAACTATACACGATTGTTTGGTAGTGGCTTAATAATATATAAAGTGGCTTATTCAGTAAGCTTCTAGGGGGACGCTTTATGCAAAAAACCATGTTTTTTCCGAACTGCACTTCGCGACTAAAAAACATGCTCATTCCATTTATGAAAAACCATCCCAAACAAAACATTCCCAACCTATACAGACAGATTAATCCACACAGAAAGCTTTATCAATAGTAGACTTAATGGAAAACCAACCAAACATCCCCTTACTATCGTTTAAACAGAACCTTACAAGAATTCATTGCCTCTTTAACCGAACTTCAAATGCTCAACATAACCGAATCTCAATTTCATCAGGCATAGTAGAACGGAAAGATCTTTGCAGGGTTCGCTAGAAAACAGAACGAAAATACCTGTTAAGATGCTTTGTTCATAAGTTGTATTGGTGCTAGAATATAGCCTTGCTTGTTTCAACAATATAGCCATTCATGACCATTTCCTCGAGCATGAAGTGAGCTTTCTCCAGGCGGAATATAATGTCCAATTCGCACTACAAAACCAAAAAAATACGTACGGAATAAGAAAACCCAAAAATACCGAAGGGTCATTGACTCATTGGCCAAGTGGTACCCAGGTTATTACCAAAAGTGAGGAGTGTGCGTTAATTATGATATGCTTAAAAAGATGTGCCGATGCTGGAGACTTACCACATTGCCAAAATGACAGTCCATAGTTTCAACTAAAAGATGTATGAATTCCAGCACTGCAAGCTCGTTTTTCCAAAAAAACAAGAAACACTCGTCAATACGAAGAGAAACTGAAGATGATTGCATGTAAAAAATAGGTTGCAAGTTCGAATCTCTTTGGCTCCTTTTTAATATTTGGTAACAACTACAGAAAAGAAGGAAACCCACTTGTATGTCATTTTCAATTAAATTGTACTTTCTATAATTAAATTTTCTTTTATTTTATAATACGTTAATCAAATTGTACCCCCGATTGGAAATTTTTCTAAGTCCGCTTCAAGTAATATGCATTCCTTGATCAAGATAATGGGAAGTGCGAAGCAATTCATGGTATGTTAACACTAATACAGAACAGGATTACAGGACAATCTTGATCAAAGAACTTGGTTCATTTCATGGAAATTTTAATCAAAGTATCGGCATAAAATGGAAGAGATGGCATAATAACTTACTTCCTCATTGTGAACTCCAAATAAAAAAACAATGATGCATACCGCCTATACAAAATTTTGTATGTCCGATGCTCGACGAATGAGCACTGTTTCAAACTAATACGGAGGTGGTGTCACCAATATACGATTGAACAAACACATAGCAAGTGAAAGTATAATATAACCAAACGGTTGCAATAAAGTAATACCAATGGGTCATTGGCCCAACGGTATCCAGGTTAATAGTAAAGACCAATCACGCAAAGTCCATAAGGTCAAGGGTTCAAACCTCATAAAAGATGAAGAGTGTGTGTGAGTATTTGCTGTATATAAATATTATATACTTTAAAAGAAAGTAAACCATAGTTAAAAGATAGTTCAACTCTTTATAGATAATGGTTGCAACTATAATCGATAAGGGAAAGCAAGGAAATAAAACGTCACACTAAGGAGGATATGAAATAATTGTCCTAGAGATGAGGCAACCAACAACAAGAACTGCAGTCTCTGAGGCAAAATGCAACTTCAGCAAAAGGCCCATGAATTGCATGAATTAATTATCCCAGTGAAGTCTTTGCACTAAATTCAAGTGTCTGCTTCTTGCAAAACTAAATTCAGTCGATAAGAAATTGGCATTATCGAGTGTGCTTCTTGCAAAACAGAACTAAGGGGCCGTTTACTAAACACTCGCTTGGTAAGTGCTTACCGGATAAATTTCCTTATCTGATGAACATGAGAAGGGCCAAGAATCTTACCGGGTAAGAACAATGAAAAGGATAGAGAGTCTTACCCGGTAAGTAAGGATGACGACTCTTACCCAAGTAAGCACTTACCCAGTAACTTGTTGCATTCGATATGTTTGGATGTACTAAAATCTTACGTATCACAACAAATTATAAAGTTGAATCCTATTGGTAAGCACTTACCGGGTAAGCATTTAGGTAAACGGCCCCTAAATCGATAAGAATTGGCATTATCGAGAGCATTAAGCAGAGAATCAGCTAGACAGAAAGTAGGAATCATTCCTTAAATTGCTAATACTTCTCATATTAAATCAATTAATTTCAATTTAGAAGGCATATCCTTTGAGAACTAAGTAATACAAATCACAAAATGCAAACTGCAAATATCATTCCTAATAATTTCATAAGCAATGCGATAATTCCTACTCTATTTCTAGCTGATCCTCTACTTATGCTCCTGATAATGCCGATTTTATCGATTTAATTCAGTTTTGCAAGAACCAAACACTTGCAGCAAAGACTTTACTAGGCTAATGAATTCATGCAATTTAAGGTTAATCCATACTTCCACAAGAGTAAACAGATTCATGAATTTTCCAGCTGATTTCACATACATTTATACATATGCATAGGATAATATACATCAATAGGGATGAAGCTTACTTGTTGTTCGTTACGAGCAAGGCACTTGCGAACTATTTCACCCTCCAGAGTTCGACGCTCTTTTAGGGTTAGGTATTAGTAGTATTATGCAAGACGAGTCTGGCCTTGTTTGTTCACCATTAATATGAATCGAATCCCCATTTCTTCGTTTACTTTTAACAATTTCCGATCGGATTCTCGGCGTTCGATCGGAAAATCGTTCTGATAACGAATGGATGAAACTGAATTGGGATTTTGTTGAATTGGTTATATCCAGTTTGCCCCCTTAATTTATTGAATTTAGTCAAAATAAGCCCTTCATGTATTGAAGAAACCCAACATAGTCCCCCATTTTATGTAGTTTCTCCTTGTTCATGAGTTGGGTTGATTGAATTGGAGACATTTGAACAACCTAACCCAATGTTTGTAATTTAAAAAATATCTACCTAAACCTTAAGGTTTGGTCGGGTTGATACTTTTATACATCAAAATATTCTGCTACCCTTGAATATGTTGTTTTTTCTAGTCTATTTATAATTTTTTTTATCATTAACCATTTTATACAATTTACTCATACTTTTTAAATATTAAGTATGTGACATTCAATTGATTTTCTCAGTTTGCATATATATATATATATATATATAGATATATTCACGATTACCGAACATATGTATAAATGAGTTAGATAGAGATGAAGAATAGATTGAAAATATATGCATATGAATAGGGTACGCGATGGTCTAATTGTATAATGTACACATTAATAGAGTCTCAACAATCATATAAAATCCACAAAATAAAAGGATATTAGGTTCATTAGGTTGTGTTTGGTTCAAATAAAAGTAACCCAATACCTATACTTTAAAGATTTCATAACTCGATTAGACATCATGTTGCTTCATGTTGAATTATTTCGCGTTGGATCGATAGGGTTGAAGACGGGTTCTGTATGGAGCTTAATCGCTTTATTTTGTTTCCCAATGATATAAAAAATAAAACAAAAATCATAATCTCAAATTAAATTCGTAATTTATGTTTTAACATGCTTCTACCATTTGGTATGTAGCTTAGTTGGCAAAGAAGTGAGACAGTTTTGTCCAAATACAAGACATGTCCCAAATTCTGAGTGAACCAAATATTACCCTTTCGTATTGATATCATTGAAGACGAATTCTGTATGAAACCGTTTGAGGTTGTCGATAATCAACTTTTTCTAAACAAATGTGTTTAACATATTTACTTATTTTGTTCCATACATTTGGATTTAAATATATGGGATTGTTTATGGGCCAGGGGGAAGCGGGCTGCGACCTAATAACTTGTATGAGCAACCCACAACCCAAAAGCAAGCACCATTGGGTAGGGGTGAGCAGCGGAACCGGGTACCCGGCTATAGAACCGGAACCGCCGGTTCCAGAACCGGAACCGATATGAGTGGCATTGGGTATTTGGATTCACTATTTCCACCTTTGTGTATTTAGAGATGGTTAATTTGTGTTTGCCCTTGTTATGACCCGACAGTCTGGGACCGGTAACGAGTTTGCGGGATTCCAAGATTCGGCTAGGCGTACGATTGGTTAAGGGATCGACACCAGTTATATATGAGATTGATTTTTCAAAAAAAATATAGTTTTTTTTATTAGTTATAATGTGTTATAGAATAACTGAAAAAGAACAACAATTGAATAGAGAGAATGAATATGTAATTCTCTCTAATCATAAGTTCTTTTTTTAGTGATGAGTTACAACTGGATAACTATTAGATATTTCATTTATAATCTAACTCTGATATATCTATCTCTATCTTTATCGTCATATCCTTTAGACGATGACACACTTATCCTACAACGTAATGCAAGTTTTCAAGTAAATACATTATTAAAGTGTATTTGAATGCTACATTTGAAAAGTTGTAATTTTAAAACCTTAGTAACATTTTTGTGTACAACTTATTTTTAAAGAAAAATCGGGGAATCACATTGGAGATAGGCCCGATGTGACTAGGACCGGTTCTCGGGACTAGGATCAGTATTAGGGTTTTTGGTTAGGACCGAAATTGATATGGGCCTAGCCCGGTTCGGTCCGATCCAAAACTGAGTTTGGCTTTCTTTACACCTATTTAATAAATTTTGTGATAAAAATTAATAATTGAATTGATAACAAATTTATGAAAGAAATTAGTAGTAAATTATAAGTTGAAGATGGAAAGCTACAAATTTGTGACAAAAACTATAATTTAGTAATAAATAAGGTTAATAAAAATATATTCTACAGAAACCAATAAAACGACATTTTTTTTTACTGACCAACTGTTTAACTGATTTATTTGTAATAAAAAAAATGATAACATGATCATGATTTGTTGTAACAATTTATCGGGTAAGCGCTTACCGTGGTAAGAGTCGTCCCCCTAACTTATCGGGTAAGATTCTTGGTTCTTACCATATTCATCTGGTAAAGTAATGTGACTTGATAAACGCTTACCTGAGTAAGCGTTTGGTAAACGACTACTAACACATAATTTGATGTGGATCCACAATCAATAAAGTTGCTATTGGTGTACCTTTGCTAATGCATAAGGTACATTCATTAATGCATTCACACTCCATTAGAGTACTATTCCTAATGCATAAGGTAACATTCATTAATGAATAAGATGTTTCATTAGTAGGTCAACCATAATCAAAAATTCCTTTTAATCAAAGATTGGCCAAGGTTTTAGGTCAAATGCTTCCCATGGATATTCGATTGAGTGAACCAAAAGTGTAGAGAACCCCAATATTAGAGAAACCTAACATCTAACCCCGTTTTTACGTTATCGTGTCGTATCTTCTTACTGATATCGTAAAATCAGTAATCCAAAAACAACATGTTTTTTATTAACTGTTTGTGGGTGAAAGGAGTCACTCTGTTATTTATAATGAATGCAAATGTTTTGTTACATCGCATATACTGTAGCAGAACGAGTGATTGGATGCGTGTACCGAAATAACTGTTATATGATTTAAGAATCTTTATAAAATAATCAACTACAATAACTATTTTAAAGTTAAGGATATTAAACTTTATGTTTGCAGCATATTTGTAACAATCTGGAAAATAAGATTTATGAGCTTCTTATAAGCTTGAAATTGTAGGCTACCAATAACTTGCACCATAAGTTTAAGTTGAATTCTAATTAATTGGGCTAGTCCACTACTCTGGGTTTAGGGCATTACAATATTCTAAGAACCTCCGACTAATCCACTACTTTGGGTTTGAGGTTATAGGTGTTCATGAGTTAGGTTGATTGGGTTGAATACGTTTGAACAACCCAACCCAATGCTTGCTGTTTGAAAAATCCTAACACAAAACCGTACATGTTGGTTGGGTTGACACTTTGGTACATTAAAAAATTATTCTAGCGTTGAATATGTTATTTCTTTACTCATAATTTCTTTTTCATCATCAACCATTTGATACAACTTATCTATACTTCTTACGTATATCACATTCAATTAATTTTCTCAATTTACATATATATGTTCATAGTTACTGAACATATATACGAATGAGTTATATAAAGATGTGAATAAAATGAAAATATGTGTATATGAAGAGCGTACGTGATAGTGTAATTGTTTAATGTATATATATTAATAGAAATTCAAAAATCATATTTAATCCAAGAAATAAAACGATATCATATTCATCGGGTTGGGTTGGATTCAAATTATAGTAACCCAACATCAACCCAATACCTACGGTTTGAAAATTTTACAACTCGATTAGACATCGGGTTGCTTCGGGCTGAGTTATTTCGTGTTGAGTTGATCGGATTTTTGAGCACCCCTATTTAGGGCATTACATATTCTAAGAACCTCGTTCAACACAATTTTACAGTTTTTCTCACTCGGGATATATTCTTTTGGGTATGTTCCAGTCTCTTATTTAAACAAATCATATATATGTATAATTATAAATCCAGATATTTAAGGTGTAATTATTGTGTAAAAAGACCAGTTAATTATAGTTGTAAGTAGAAAAAACATATCAAACGTTCTTAAGATCGGACGTCACAAATTAAAATAGAAAGAGCTAAACTTATATATCTAGCAAAGATCGATTAGTCAGCAGTCACGAATGCCGAGTATTATAATTAGAGTGTTCTCGCACATCTCCGTCTGTTTGGTGCAAAAACTATATGAGAATTATGAAATGTCTTGTTCCTCTGTTTTTTTTAATTCTTATATTGTTACGAGAAATAACATATAATAAAATTTAACGAATCATCGTATAAAAAAGTTATTGCACAAAAATTGAAAAACCAAAGTTTTAATTAATAAGCATTTACACAGTATAATTGTATCTAATTTCAAGTGAGGGGTTGTTTGGTTAGAAATATTAAGCAATAATTAATGAGAATGAAAGTAAAATAAATTGTTTGAACCACAAGGGTGATGCTTGATTGGTTTAAGCTTGGCTCCAAAGGCTAAAAGTACCAGGAGATCTCAGGTTCAAATCCAAGAAATAAAAATCCTCTTGTGGCCACAAAAGTTCAAATGCGATAACTCCGGGTTATCTGCAAAGCATGTGGTCGCCCTGGAATTAGTCGGCTGACATAGGGCGTTGAATATCCAAGTTAATCAATTTTTTTTTGATTTTATGTAATATAATGAGTTTATTCTCTCACAAATCCAAATTTTTATTCCAGGTTAAATTAAGGGTCCGTTTGGTTTGCATGATTGTTTTTTTTGGATTTGGATTGAAATGAATTTGAAATCATTGGTGTGTTTGGTTTGTAAGATTTGGAATGAAATTGGATTTCATTATTTATAAATAATTTATAGAAAAAATTACAAAAATAATTGAATTACATTTTTGTTAATTGATTACTACAAAACAAATGTTTTAAACATTTTTTAAAACCTTATTGCATACAATCGTACGAAATCCCGAGCACTCACTAAGAAGTTCAAAATCCTATGTTTGAAGGATTTCAATTGAATCATAGGACTTCAAATCCGGACAATCCAACAAACCAAACATGAGATTGAAATGAATTTGAAATACAAATCCCCCCAAATCCATTCCATTCCTTCAAACCAAACAAGACCTATGGGAATGAAAATTCATTCTTATTTTTATTCCCTATTATTTTTATTTTCATTCCCAACATGCAACTTATAAACACCCTCCAAACTAAGGGGTCGTTTACTAAACACTTACTTGGTAAGTGCTTATCGGATAAATTTTCTTATCGGATGAACATGAAATGGGCCAAGAATCTTACCGGGTAAGAGCGATGAGAATGATTGAGAGTCTTACCCGGTAAGTGAGAATGACGACTCTTACCCATGTAAGCGCTTACCTAGTAAATTGTTGCATTCGATATGTTTTGATGTACTAAAATCTTGTGTATGAAAATAAATTATAGTGTTGACTTCTATCGATAAGCGCTTATCGGGTAAGCAATTGGGTAAATGGCCCTTAAGATATAATTTGATGTTAACTTTAAAATATTAGAATAAATATAACACACAAAATATTCATTTTTTAATTATTTTTTTTTGGTAGTTTATTAAAATTATGGAGCCCAAATGTTGATTTAGTCAATAGTCAATAGTCAATAGTCAAAAGTCAAACTATTTAAACATATTCATATAATTCTCAACCAAAAACCTTGATTCTCTCTTTTGTTTGGATAAAAAAAGAAACCTAAACAAGACCCATGTTTGATTTTCTTTTGTGATCTTTAATTATTTAACACAAATATAATACAGATTATGGGTTTAATACAGATTTAATTGCTGGTTTCAGTTGCTGAGTAAGCAAAAGAATGCTTTTTTACATTGGTGTCTTTGAATCCTGGTTCTTCATAAGAATGATTGGGACGTCAGTAATCAAATTGTTTGCCAAAAACTTATTCATTATGTCTATGATAATCTGTAATTGTCACGTTTGATAACTCTGGTATTTTGATTTATCAATAAAATGAATAAAAGAAAACTCTGAAGTATAAGTGACTGAGATGATACGAGTTTTAACTTGCAAGAAAAAATAATGTACTCTAACTTGATTCCTATTTTGAGTAACGTACTTTCAAAACTTCAATTTTGGTATCTAAGACGTAATGTTTTAAATATTTAAGTACCCGGTTGAAACATTAACCGGTTACCATGCTGATGTGACGAGTGATATCAGCATAGATATCTTAATACCGAGCATGGTAACAAGTTAATGCTTCAACTGGTTACCCGGATACTTAAATGTTTAAAACGTTACATTTTAGGTACCAAAATGGTTACTGAAAATAGAAATCAAGTTAAAGTACGTTACTTTTTCATGCAATTTGCCCATAATATAATAACATAGTTATATGAAGTTGAAGCCATTGGATATGATGACGCTTTTCTATCTAAAGGAATTTAAAAGAAGAAAATTGGCAGAATATCTGCAAAAGAAACGTTCGTTAGAATCTGATCAAAACGGTATACGTTTGATGTCATGGGAGTCTTTTAAGGTTATCCATTTATATATGTCTCGTGTATCTTGTGCAATGAAGATTATCTGTACTTTTGTTAAATTCGGCTTAGGATAAATAATAACTTTTCCATTATTTTATCCTTCACGATTGAAGTGGCTATAGAAAGCGGTCTCACGTTTTCTACACGTTTCTTGCTTAACGATATAATTTAGGCCTTGTTTGTTTTTCATAAAAAAAAAAAACTCTTATCAACCCCTTATGTCTGAAAGTTAAGAGGTAAGACCATTCAGACTGTTTGTTTTTTTTTTCAATTTTCCACTTATCTGGTAAGAGGTAAACCAACCTCTTATCTGCCTCTTATTGTTATTCAAATCCTCAACAGCAACGTTTCTCAATTGATTAATCTTAATCGATCATTTCTCTCAATCGATCCTTACCAAATCAATCCCGACCTCTCTCAGTTAATGTATTTTAATAGGATATAAATGTATTAATACCGTTAATGACATATTTTCGTTTAAATGAATGTTAATTATGTAATTTAGATGTAAATTCCGTACTGATGATGAATAAATACGTGAAATTGTGTAAATTTATTTATAAATTCAACATTATAATTTTTAATGGGTAAAAGAGACAATTTAAATAAATTCAGACGTTTATCAATTTACAAAAACAAACCGTAAATATTGATTCAGATTTCAGACTTCAGCAACACCTCTTATGAATCAGAAGTGAAATAAGACTTCACACTTCAGCACCTCTTAAAAAACAAACGCCACCTTAGAGCATCCGCAACAATTTCACTATCATTTCTTTAAAATAAAGAACCGAAAGCTAAAATATTTAAAAACATATATATTCAACTTCTTACAGATTCTTTATTTTTAAAATTTTCAAAATTAACTATATTATTAAAATATTTATAAAGTTTCATCATCCCGCTCAATACACTTTATTTACAAAATTCTATAATCATGTAGCAAAATAAAGACCAAAATCTTTGGTTTTTTCTATTTCAGAAATATCTGTTAAAGATGCTCTTAATACTGAAAAATACATGATATAGATTGCAATTCTTTTGACATATATCTACCAGTAATAGAAGAAATCATATTATAATTGTGTACATTTATATTTAACTATAATGTTAATATTTGACTCAATTAATTATTTGAGAACTCTATATATTGTGATAACTGTGAGAACTATTATCATAATGTATTGTTTCACATAATAATTTTAATCTAAGACTAGAATTTAATACATTGATTAACATATATTTACTTCACAATTTGTTTGTTTCATATGTATTCTGTTCATAATGTGAAACTTTTTAGGTGTATTTTTATTTGTTTAACAAGCACATAAAAATATCCATATTGTAAAACAAATAGATTGTAAAATAAATATATGTTAATCAATACACTAAATTCAATAGGTAAAAAGAAAAAAATTATCTGAAATAATATATGATACATCTGTTTTTAAGGTTATCATAATTTTACAGGTTCTCAAATAAAGTCATGATGAGTGGGCTACCAAAATATACAATTATAAATTAAAATATTATAAATGATTTGTAATTTTAATTGCCTTACTTTGTGTAAAATCCCCCAAAGATCTAAGCATGTCCTTTTAGGATATGGTGGACCAATAAGTGATGATTTTGTGTGTGTGTGTGAAGTACACAATATATTATTATTATATTATTATATCGGGAAGACGATTATAGTTCATTTATTTTAATCAGTGTTTTAGATTTTTTTTTTGATTAACCTAGATATTCAACCCGTTATGCGGGCCGACTAATCCCAGGGCGACCACCTGCTTTTCAGATAGCCCAGAGTCACCGTATTTGAACCTCCGTGGCCACAAGGGGGTTTTTATTCCTCCTTGGATTTGAACCTGGAACCTCCTAGTACTTTTGACCTTTGGAGCCAAGCTCAAACCAATCAGGAACCACCCTTGTGGTTTATTTTAGATTTGAAAACAGTTGAAATACTGATGAATCCACATATTTATTATATTGGATAGACTTGTATGGTTTATACTAATTTGAATGTTTGCAAAAGAACGTCTTCTCTTCATATACACTAGTGTTTGACACCATGCGTTGCATGGTGACAATAATCCTTTTTAAAATTATTGAAGTTAGCTAAATGAGTCGATGATCACATTTATATATTAAACTGATAAGAATCAATATTATCTTTGATATATGAATCTACCTTATCATTATTGGTTGTTCTTTTAATATATATATATATATAATTTAAATTACAAAAATGAAATCTTTTAACGATTAATGCGGTTGAAAATATTTTAAAAATAAATAGAATTTGAAAAAAAGAATGAGAAAATAAAAGATGAATATGAAGAATGGTTTTTCATTAAACTTGGTTTCTCAATATTCCATGAGGAGTAGTTGTTRTCAACYAAACTCTAAAACAATTGTTAAAAACATATTGTTGGTTCTATTGGGAAAAAAAACTTAAGAAAAATGTAGAAGACATTAGTTAAAGAAAACCTCTAAAATTCTAACAAAATTAAGAAGAATTGCATACTAGGATTAATCGTCTCGAAATAAACTTGAAAAAAATATAACCATTAAAAAGGGCATATTGAAGTTTGGTGATGCTACATGAAAAATTGTAACATAAAAACTTAAAAAATATCAATAAAAGTCAAAAGGAATACATACACACATTAGTTTTTTCAAAATATACTTGAAAAAGATAACCATTACAAAAATATGTTGAAATTTGTTGAGACTACTTCATGGTTTGTAATACTTTCAAGATTCTGTCATCAGACGATTAATCGAACCATTGTTGCCATGAAAACTCTAAAAGTGTTGTAAAAAACAAACTCTCCGTTTCATTGAGAAAACTTAGGAAAATCATAGAAGGGAAAAGTAAAAAAAAAACAAAATTCTAAAATCCCAAAAAAAAAAAAAAGGAACGCATACTTGAATTGGTCTTCTCGAAATAAACTTGAAAATAGATTTGATGAAAAATAACAATTTATAAAATGAAAAACAAATCAAATGATAGAGATGGAGAAAAATGAAATGAAAACAAATCAAGTGATGAAGATGGAAAAAAAGAGATTGAATGATGAACAATTTATGAAGAAGAGTTAGGGAAAATGAAAAGATTGTGTTAAATGCAAACATAAATGATAATCAATGTTTATAGAAATTAGAATGTGAAATTAAAAAAAAAAAATTAAAGGAGGATGAATGAAAAAAAAGATAAATAAGTTTCCAACCCTTAGGAGAAGCCAAGTCATCAACCTTGGTTTCTCCTTTAATATATATATATATATATATATATATATATAGATTTTCTATTTATTATTTAATAAAATAATGATATTAGAAACATTTACATTCATATTAGAAGAAAAAAATCATATATATATATATATATATATATAAAGTATGTGATCAAATACATGAGGTTGATTCGTATTAATCCATTAAGAGTGCAATTTTTGGATGATCCATGTGAATTAATTAAAACCTTACCAAAAATATATCTACTTCAATATTAGCCGTAGATCAAATAAATGGATGAGTATGATTAGTTTGTATAAATTATATGGTTTGTAAAATAAACCTCCCCTCTCTCTGTGTATACACACACACACACACACTATATTATAAAGCATTTGATAAGAACTATTAAAAATCATTTTTTATGCATGAAGTACTGTATTTTGATGCATTTTACTTAAAATTCAAGATTACAAGTAATTTTACATAAATACAACTTATTAAAGCTCTATTTTTAAAATTTGTGTAACTAATTGCAGATAAATATGATCAAATACAGAATAATATTCATTTTAAATATAGAAAATTTAAAATATAATTAAGATAATCATTGAATTCTGAGAGAATGTTTACTTATAATCTTTATAAAAAATTATATTATTATACCAAAGTTAAATTACTTTGTTATTAAATCTAAATTAAATTATAATAAAAAATTGAATTAATGAATTTACACCAAAAAACGAGAACTACTAAATAGTTAATTTGATACTAATATCGATTTATTTTTTTAAATTTTTTTATGTTATCTTTAAATTTATATTTCATTCAAAAATAAAAATGTTATCGTTTTCTCAAAACCATATAAAATCGTATTTATATCGATATAGGCAAAAAATAAAAGTAAACATTAAGATCGAGATTTATCTCGCTGCATTACGCAAATACCCTTTTAATATATATATATATATATATATATATATATATAGGGTTGGGTTCACGTGAGAACAAGGGTTTTTCGTGAGACTGGTAATATAATACCCGTCAGATATGTATGTGTGTGTGTGTGTATATATAATACTATATATATATATATATATATTGAAGTCTGGGTTAGTTTCGGAAGTTGACCAATCTTGAGGGGTTAGTTCTGCATAACTCGCTTTAACTTTGCAATTTGGATGATGAACTTGGGCTTGGGCTTTTGTATTTAGATTAGGGTTTAATTAGGGTTTTTTTTAATTCTTATATAAACCTAAATCTAATCCTTATTTAGCCTAACCCTAATTCTTATATAAACTTAACCCTAATACCTCTAAATGTGTTAGCCGCTAGAGAGAAACCCTAAGAGCTTGGAAGAATCCATTGATAACCTAGGAGGGAGCCGACGGCCAAAAGCAAGCAAGGTTCCATAGATTTCTTGTCGGTTTGAGGTAAGTTTTTGTCTCATTCTCGAATTTGATCTTATGTTGGTGCATAGTATGGATATATATATATATATGTATATGTATATGTATATATATATATATATATATATTGATAGGATTTAGTTGAGTTTAGTTACATTATTAGTCGTTAAAATGATTTAGTTTCGTTATGCCATCAAGTTATCAGTTAGGATTAATAGTAAGTTTGGGTGTTTGTTTAGGGCATATATAAAGAAATAAACTTGGGGAAATCAATAAGTTTTGTGAAGTTTAAGGTACGGATTCCTAAACCTTTTTGTTCAGTTAGCTCGTTTAAATATGCTTATGAATTCGTGAGTCTCGTTAACTCATATTTATCCAAATTGTTCGTTATTGCATCTTACATTCAATCGTATTTGTTCTACGTCATGTATGTATGTGTATATATATATATATATATATATATATGGCAAGGGCGTCTTGTTCTAATCATGCTATTTGAGTTATTCGAGTTAGTACACGTTTATTTGTTCGGTAACATTTTGGTATGTTTTTTTACCTCTAAAAGTACATATGTTGGTACTTTTGATCGATTATGTATTCTTCTAATTGAGCCTCTTTATTATTACAACTACTTGTTTATTCAACAAAATTCCGTACTTGACTTATGTTTGACTTTTCGTTTGATTTCGTTATTTATTGACCATATGTAAGACGTATAACGTCACATTCGTTGTGACAACTCAACTATGGGTAACTCGAGCTGCTAACCACCTATGGGAGTACCATAGGCACGTCATTGTGGCACCGATGGCGTGATACTAACCGTGACAGTGTGATCAGTCCACGACGTCTCCTCTTTTGGTGCTCTTGTGAGAGCTATTTTGGTGTGATGAATATTCGATTTAGGAGGCGTATGGGTCAGCCCTAGCACATGTGATTTGTTTGTAGGGTGGATGTCGGTGTAGTGTCCAATGCCACATCTCACATTTGGTACGTGTGGATTTGCAGTCCAACGTACAGGCCTGTGTGGCCACATGTTTGACACTTGTCATGTTAGTTAATAAGCAAGTGTATGCGTTTTCGAGCTCGATTTGTCCCTTCATATGATTTTGTATGATTATGTTAATTGTTGACTTTCTAAGATTTTGGTACTCATTTGGTTCGATGTCTTGAGATATTTTTGGCATGTTTGTATTACCATTTTTTTTATATTTGTTTATCCGTTCACTGGGCATTTGGCTCAGCCATGTTTTCTTCTATTCTTCACGACAGGTAATCAGGGGAAGGCTAGGTTTTGTGACAGAGAGTAGGCAAGGATCTTGGTTCCAAGGATTTCAAGAGGTTGAATGCTATGTTAATTCATTTATTGGATTTTTTTTCTTTTGGCCATTAGATTAGATTTCCTTTAAGGGTTGTTTTTGGATTTTCCTCAGTTGTTGGAGGATTTTGGAAGTGGTTGTTTAGAGACCTTTATATCTTATTTGTAGACATATTCAATTTCGTTGTTGGAAGATTTTATTTTATTTCTTTGTATTGGAGACTATATTTTGGAAGATTTATATAACGGCTCCGTTACGTTTTGAAGCAACCTTCCTTCCTTCGGAATGGGGGTGTTATAGGTAAGACCAATTTATGTTCATCGATCAACTTTATAATTAATGATCTAATGGTTTAAAGTTGCACTGTGGTAATTTTGTAATTATGAATGTTCAGATTGTAAATCCAATTAAAGAGTTGAGAATTGGTCTTACGAGTCTCACGAAAAACCGTTGGTCTCACATGATCTCAAGTATATATGGTTGAGAATAGGGTTGGGTTCACGTGAGACCAATGGTTTTTCGTGAGACCCGTGAGACCAATTTATGTTCATTGATCAACTTTATAAGCTAATGATCTAATGGTCTAAAGTTGCACGGTGATAATTTTGTAATTATTGAGAAGTCTCGTGACAGTTTTATGATTATGAATTTTGAGATTGTAAATCTAATCCAATGGTTGAAAATTGGTCTTACAGGTCTTATGAAAAACCATTGGTCTCATATGATCAAGATTAGTTTACTTTAAACCAATCTCTTCCATCCATTTTCTTGATCAATGGTCAAGATTAGTTTACTTTATTTTAGAAAATTAAAAAATATATATTAAAAATTTATTTGATATCAGCAATAAGGGCAAAATGGTAAACAAAAATACATATTCTGTAACATCATATTGAAGGACATTATTCTTTATTTTAGGAAATTAAAAATTTCTATTTGTTAGGAAATAATTTCGTTAATGCAACAGCCTTTTTATTCCTTATCTTGAAATTGTTTCAATGTTCTTCACACACCCATGTAAATATGCACCCTATTCATTATGAAATTATTTCAAGACGTACCGGTTCCATCATGAATCCATTTCATCATGTAATTATTTCATGACAAACCGCATACATTATGTACCCGTTTCATTTTGCATTTCACCTACTAAATGGATCAACTACACCATCACTGAAACGGGGTTCACCATCAAACCAGTTCACTACTCATTGTTCAATTACGCCATGAACTAGTTTCACCTCCATGAAACTTGTTTCATGTACATAGATTAATTTATTTTGCTCCTGATTTGATGAATTCATTCTTTTGATCCTTACAATCTTAAAGATTCTGTAGCAGATTACAATCTTCAAGATTATGGAGCAGATTCATCATGTACCCGTTTCATCATGCAATTATTTCATGACGAACCAAATACATTATGCACCTGTTTCACTACTCTTGGTTCAATTACGCCATGAACCAGTTTCACCTTCATGAAACCTATTTCATGTACATTAATTTTCTTATTTCACCCATGATTTAATGAATTCATTCCTTTAAGCCTTACAATCTTCAAGATTTTGGAGCAGATTACAATCTTCAAAATTCTGTAACAGATTAATCATGTACCCGTTTCATCATGCAATTATTTCATGACGAACCAAATACATTATGCACTCGTTTCATTTTTCACTTCACCTACTAAATGGATCAACTACACCATCGATGAAACGGGTTCACCATGAATATGTTTCACTACTCATTGTTCAATTATGACATAAACCAGTTTCACTTTCATGAAACCTGTTTCATTTGTATTAATTTCTTTTTTCAATCATGATTTGATGAATTCATTACATTATGCCTTACAATCTTCAAGATTCACCAACAGATTCAATCGCATCACAATATATTTAGTTCAAAATTTTAAAATCATAATATAATTAAATATTTAAATGTTACCATTTATAAAATTTTCTTTATTACGTTTCATTAATTAAGATTTATTAATAATTTTCATATTTAATTAAAAATATTGTAAATGACCGAAATACCCTTATTGATTAAATTTAATTAGAAAAAAATGAAATTTTCCTATTGGTCGAAATTAGTTTACACGATTTCTTAGAAATGCATGGTTTTCATTTGAACGTGCCCCTATATATAGAGGCCAAATCAAATAAGAACTGATTAGTTTGTAGTAACTGTGAGGTTCAATCTCAACCATAAATTAACGAATAAATTAGAAAATTAATAATTATGGTAGTTTGAGATAAAATTATAATTAGAGGGCATATTAGGTATTTTTAAAAAACTTCTCTCTCCTCTCTCATCTTTCCGACCTCCAATCTCCGGCCTCCGGTGAAATCGGTATCACAATATATCACAATGGGTATCACATTGTGTATCTTTATTTTTAAGGTTTGAGTTGGTATCATATATATATATATATATACTATCTTATAAAGCATTTGACTAAAACTCTTAAATCCGTTCATCCATAAACGTTTTCATCCATATCCGATTTCATCCCATATCTGAATTCGTGTGACTAACTGCAGATAATAAAACCAATGTTTACTAATTAAAATTCAAGATTACAAGTAAATTATGCAAAAATACAACTTATCAAAGCTCGATTTTTGAATTCGTATAACTAACCACGGATAAACTTAATCAAATAGAGGATAAACATCTTATTTTAAAATATAAAAAATCTAAAATATAATTAGGATAATTATAGAGTTCCAACAAATTAATTAATTATTATCTTTATAAGAAAATTATATTATTAAACCAAATATAAATTA